>NW_024732238.1:7516596-7556522 GCF_018991925.1 Homarus americanus | reverse complement strand
ACCATGAGTATTATTTGGTCGCAGCTGGGATCTGCGTCCAGCGGCCCCAGCTAGGCCCTCCGTTAGTGCCAAGGCTCAGCGAAACTGAGCACGCATCATTCCTTTCCAGCCTTTGGGTGCTTGTCTTCTCGTATTGGTATTTATGCGTAATGCAGTGAGGCCAGGAACTGGGCTGCAATTTTTGAAGAATGAGAGGCTGTCTTTGTTGTTTTGGTTTTGGTCTCTTGCACAATGAAGTGCCTGGTAATGGAAGTGTAAAATGGTCTTGTTGTTGAGTCGGTTTGCCTGAATTCTTTATTTCCTGGAGCAACGGCATCTCCCAGGCGTGGTGTTTGCCCCACCAGTTGGCACACTTAGGGGCAATTTGTTCCCCCATTTTCAACTTGGAGAGAGCAGGAGTGTGCTTGCTTCAGCAGACCAAGCAAGATTTCCACGGCACCCTATTCTCGATGGCGCCATTTCTGGCATCTGAAGCAACAGGCTCTGGGACAAGCACCTCACCTCTCAGATCCCCCAGGTTTTAGAAGGTCTACGGTGCTGGGGTGGTTTTATAAACTATACTGTGGTGGCGCCTTACGGACAGGGGTGAAATATCTCGGCCTAAGATCTTCGATTGGTTCTCCAGAAAATCTAGAGGCCCCTTTGGGTAACGAGACTCACCACCAATTCTTCGCCAACCCAGCTTTGTTGACTCAACGGTGGTGGTAAGCTTATAAAAGGTGAGTCTGCCCTCAGTAAATAATCATTCCCCTTTAGGTTGGACGAAACACGTCTATGTAGACAGTGACAAAATCGAGGTCTTGAACATGTGGTCCATGTACTCTGAAGGTTCACAGACATAGAGACCAAAACCCATGAAGACATACCAGGAGAACCAACGGAGTTAATGAGGGGCTGTCTTCTAGGTATCTGCAGGTGCTACTGAGATCTGGTGGAAGGCATGCCCAAATGACCCCAGAAGATGGTCTGCCATGGAGCTAGAAGTCCTGACATGTGATGGAAGTGCCTGCAGATCAGCATTTGAGACCAGGTAGAGCCTGCAGTCACCACACACCTCCAGTTTAAATGAAGACACAAACCATGGAAGTATATGCACCCTTTTAAAATGAATGATGCCATCTTGCAGGAGTTCGTTGAATTCCGCCTTGGCCAGCCAGGAGCTCAGGCGAAGGCGGTGAGGGCGTGAGAAGACTGGAGGTCCTTAGTTTCGATGTGGTGGATAATTCCCGATAGCAGTAGAGTGGAGAGACTTGAAGTTCCTTGAACTTCCCCGAGCAGGGGAGAACAATGGATGGTGAGGATAGTGCCGTGCAACGCAAAACTCGACTGTGTGCTGTAGGCTCATGGATGAGGCAGAGATACTTGGGTCGACGCGGCTTCTGGAGAAGTCAAAACCAAAGATGGGTTGAGAGACGTCTGCTACCACTAACCTGAGCAGAGTCTTGGGAAGACCGAGGTCTAAGGCGAGGAATGAGGATGTGCTCGCTGAGGTGATGGGGGTACCGTTGGCAACGAACACAGTTGTAAGAGGGTTGCTTTGATGTGTCTTGCAGTGAGGAGGGCTGATGCTGACCGATGAACGTGTGTCGACGAGGAATTTCCCCGCGAGGTGCGGTCGGTGATGTGCAACAGTGACGCCTGAAGTGACGGGACTGTGGCGCCTTACCAATCCCTGTTGATGCCGCTTCCCGAGTAGTTGCATGGGGGCTCACAATGTCTACATTGGCACCGAAACGTTTGTGGTACCAGCAGAGGGTAGGTCCGCTGTGCTGGTAGCTGGCGGCGTCTCGGGCAGGACGACATCGGGTTTGTAAGACGCTGCGCGGGCAGAACAGGCCCAGCAGCAGGCGGAGGAGCAGAGCTGCTCAATGGTGTCCATCCTGTGGTGTAGAGAACTGCTCCCTGATGTCGTGAGGTGTTGCTCGACTGAGGAGCGTTGAACCGGTTTTACAAGATCGTGGTAAGCAATGGTGTGGCCTGCGGGTTGTCCACGGCGGAAGGCGTTCAGCAGCGCACTCGTGGAATATTCTGTCTGCCGAGGTTGCGAGATATCGGTGTCGTCGAGTAATCTACTGCGGACAGGGTGATCGAACTTATTTGGGGAGCTTCTGTGCATGAAGCTGGCGCAGGACAGTGTCAGGAAGCCTGTCCGCATGCCGGGAGTTCAGTCATATCTCGTCCCAGAGACGTGCAGGCGTTGAGTTGCCGAGGGAGACAGGATAGATTTTGCAGGAGACTGGTGTGGGACCGCTGGTAACGCGTCTTTAGAGCAGCCCACAGGGCAGCGAACTTGTTGTCAGCTGGAGGGTTGGTAATGGTCTCTGAGACTTGCGTGGCGACTTCCGTGGGCAAGGAACAGAGCAGGGCGACGTCCCTTTGCTCGTCATTAGTTGTTGAGCCGGTGAGGGCTGCCTCCATATAGATAACCAGTCCTCGATGTTGTGGTTGAAGGTTAGTAGAGAGATCCGTTTGTCGTCCATTCTTTTGAGAGTGCGTCACACCTGTTAGGTAAGGATGAGGATGGGTGTTACTCTGACCCCCTTTAGTGTTCACAATCTCCTGGGAGGAGGTGAACAGTTACAGGGGGACTTCAGGGCGAATACACTTTTGAGGGTGCAGGTCCCTAGGCCAGAGCAAAAAAACAAAAGAAAAATAGTAGGAGTAAGGCAAAAGAGCTCAAGCCACATCTGGAATATCGCTATCGCTGTTCTCCGGCTGTGATGTGGGTCACTCACCGCCAGTGGGGAGAACAAACTAATGCGTTATAAGCCTAACAAACCCTAACGGTCGTGAGATGGTGTCCGGCTGTAGTACCTGAGTGGCAGGGGTCCAGGCAGGTCAGTTGGCCCAATGGCAGCAGACAGGCGGTCCTCACAGCTCAGGAGTAAGGCAGCAGAGACGTGGTGTTTACAGCTCAGGGTCTGGTGCTAACCTTATGTGGCCAGTTGTCAAATTCTCTTTGCTTGTCTATTATCTCTTTGTATGGGCTCACACACGTACGTACATGTAAGATATCTCACACTCAGGATGGAGTAGAATGAAACTCACAATGCGTTTTCTGTATATATATATATATATATATATATATATATATATATATATATATATATATATATATATATATATATATATATATATATATATAATATGGTAGTACAGTGCAGTGCTAGGGAGTTGCTGTGTGGTGAGAAGCTTGCTCAGAGGTCCTGTTGGGTGAGGAACTTTCTGAGGGAGCTGGTTGGTGAGCGCTGTTGAGAGGTCTTGCTGGTTCAGGAGAGAAGAATAGATTGACCTCCGCAGCCAGGCCTACCCGTATTTATATGGCTGCTCAGGATCAGAGACACGAGGTGTGAAATGTGCGGGGCCAGTCACCGTGCAGTACGCGAGAGAGGACGGGAGCGCTGATCCTGGCTGAGACGTTCAAGCTCAAGCCTCAGTCGCGATAGTACTCCTCCGTCCGCACCTGAGACTTAGTCTGTCGACGTCGCTGGCTGTAAGCTGATTGGCTGGTAAGCGAGCAGCAGGTGATCAGTCAGCAGTTGTAGGGGAGAGTATCCACTACAATACTAAATAGGGGCGCTTGTGGTAGAAGGGGTACCGCTCTTGCCTCGCAAGCAAGATGTCACGGGTTCGATTCCCCGGGCAGGCGGAAGCAGTGCCGGATTTAGACCTGTGGAGGCCCGTGGGCAGCCTCTTTGTGGAGGCCCCCCTCATTATAACTACCCAAGAGGGTGGGGTGGTGAGTGAAGCGAGCCTAAACACTTCTTTGGAAAATTTTGAAGCCATATGCAGTTATTTGAGGAAATTAGAACACAGCGCCCTGATGGCATTCGTAATGGAAGTGATAATGAAAATTTTTTTTTTTTTTTTTAATCTCAATTTCGTTATTCCATGTAGTTCATTTTTAATCAATATATGTTTGTGGAATTCTAAATATATTATTAGCAACACAAACAATAGCATTCATTAAAAAATATACTGTTCATAGGAAAACCAGGTATTCATGAATTTCAAGGAGTAGCTAGCCTAATTTCTATCACGCTTCTTGCTGAACATAGTTTTACGTGATGGAATAGATAAACATGAATTTTAAAGAATGAAAATAAAAATAATCCAAATGAATAAACAAATAAATAAAATATTGTAATATGTGGAGGCCCCCAGATTGTGGAGATCCCTGGGCAGTTGCCCACTTTGCCCACTCCTGAATCCTGCCCTGTGTGGAAGTTGTTTGGACACTCTTCCTAGCCCCCTTGGTCCCTGTTCACCTAGCAGTAAGTAGGTACCTGTTGTAAATCGAAAGGTTGCGAATTCGTATTCAGGGAAAGTTGTTGGAGCTTCTAAACTTGGAACTAACACAATCCGAGGAGTGGTGACCCGTGGATCACACACCAAACACAGACAAAAACCCAATACGTGCGCTATGCGCTAACCAAATAAACGCAGTCGTGTAAAGCCACGGCACTATCTCTCCCACTACAATTCTCTTCCTAACATCCTGCTCCTTCTTATGTCATCTTCCCCTCTCTGCCTTTCGCTACCAACAACTTTTGGAGCTTCTAAACTTGGAAAAATACTAACACCTTTTCTCGTTATAGTAGTGTACTGCTGTACTGTACTAGGAACACATAAAACATATTTTTAATCTGGAATAATATCATTCACAAGGATACACTATTAATATATTGCTGTATTTTACATTTAGATGTGGCTGTGTCGTTAACTAGAATATATCTTATCAATTATCCATCCTTTACTAATAACTGTTTCAACACGTGGCTCGGCAGACAGATGTTTACATCCTCCCTCCGGACTCTCAAATAATCGTATATTAGGTTTTGTTACAAAGTTTAGATATAAGAATGACTTATCTAACTGGTCTAAATTAGAGATATGGGTCTAAAATGTCGACCAATATGGCGTCAAAATTACCCTGAGACTATTAGTCGTGGGAGCGGCCAACAGGTGGCAGCATCAGGCATATCAACAAACCACCAACGTGTATTTTATGTCAATGCAAGAAGAAAATATTACCTTATATTCTTTTTAATGTATTACGAATTTACTTTTTATTAACATAAATAAGTTAGATAATATTTATTGAGTAATAAAATATGAAATATTTTTCCAGTGAGTTGTTGTTATATATATATTGTTTACATGAGGGTTGCATTAATCCGACACAGGTTATGGTAAACGGAGCCAAGTAAGAGCACGAAGACTAATAACTGCAGAACTACCTCTTATTATAGTGCTGTATGTGGTTGTTTGGGTGAGTCTCTCTGGTCTGGCTTACTCAGTATCTTAATCTATTTCACCGACCTACAGTATGGCCGAGTGTGCGACTGAAGATAATTAACCCAATATGATGTTACAATACGGGAAGTTTCTACGAGACATTGTGTAACTTTATCATAGGAAATTATAATGTTTTATGGTATTGTTGAAGTGGAAAGGATATTATTAGTAACCGGTAAGGAGGATTAACAGAAGAATTCATGCAGATTATTAGCGAATTTACGTGACTTTACTATAGTGATTACCATTTGAGTGTTTACCCTAGGTCACTGTTGAACCATTCTGAACTTGTATGACAGTTTTTCTAATATGTTACTACAATATTTGATTACACTTATACACATTAATCTCCTATTTTTTTTTTGGAAATATTACACGGAGACAACTTGTTCCTTATATCTAGAAAATTACAAATATGGACGAGAAATTATAATGTTCATATTTTGTTTTGTTTTTTTCATTTCATTTATAACACTGAAGGAGAAGGCCCGGGTTATCCAACTACCTAGCAAAAAATCTCTATACAAACTTATTATTTACCTCAGGAATACAGCAAGTCAGGTGGAGGAATTGTACTTTTTGTATTTTCTTTCTTAGTCTCTTCCATAAATAAAGACACTCTGTGCCTCTACATCCAATGACTTCATGTTTGCACTTGAATTGTTGACTGACTGAACTCTAAGCAATGGAACACTTTCCAAAAACCTTTCCATATGAACTGAAATGCTAACACCATGTATAACCTTCCTAACATAATCTGGAAGTGTTCACGTGTATGAAAAGGACACTGGGAAATGTTTGTGTGCATTACTAAACTAGAATTAGAAAAATTGCAAATCCTTGTCCTTTTTGGGGATATTCATAATGTAAAAAAGAATTTATGATCGTTTTTTCAATATTTGTCTGAACTTGTTCATTAATGAGTACAGTGGCATGTGCTATAACGAATCTAATTGGTTCTAGAACCTTGTTCGTTATAGCATTCGTTCGTTATAGGATTAATCCGTTCCAGGCCCCCAAATACAACCACTTAACACTGAAAAATATAATATAAAATTGTAAATATTGTAAAAAAGTGCATAAATATGCATCTAAACCCCTGAAATAAAGAACATCATTAATACTTGTACAGTAATAAAAAACAGTAAATAAGTAAAAAAAAAAAAAAATTTAAATAATATTCGTTGTAGGAGTTTCGTTCATTATGGCATTCTCAATTTTATAGGTAAAACCGTTCGTTATAGGAATATTCGTAGTAGGATCCGTTCGTTATAGCATACCCCACTGTACAAAATTTAAGTAATAATATCTATGAAATGCTTACTACTCACATAAAAACAGTTCAAGTGAAATTACGACATCATTGTCGGGTGGCTTTGAGCGTCATCATTCACAAGAAAATTTTGGGAAAAAAATTTGACAAGTTGGGTGATTTTTCATAAGGTAATTTGTGAGATAACTCTCCTTTCGTGTGCCATTTTCTCATGCGTATACATATTGGTCGTCTAACCACAACATCATATTGCAGTTTGTTCTGTTGTTGATATGTAAATAATTACTAGAGACCATTCTATACACGTGAGGGCTTCCAGCAATTGCTACTTCGCTATAATATTTACTTGATAAAATCAACCATCATAACTTAGCCTAACCTAAATCATATATATCATCATGAGGTAGGTTTCAGAATAATGAAGGACGTAGCTCGGTGACACCTAGAATTACTTGTGATATACAGTATTTATTTATTCATCTTTTAAAGTTACAGAATATTTTGCAGAAGTACTTATTACCGTATTATGGAAAAGATATTTTGTTATTAATTGAAGATATTATCTATTTTCAGGCGATTTATGAGACAAAACCCAGCAAAAATGGGAGACCAAGAATATCATATATTACTATGTCATGGGCCCAACAAATATGAAATTGTTGTGTGGGGCACCATGACCCTGGAGGAGCTGACACACAAGGTTAGTGATGCGCTTCTTGTTTGGTTTTTGATAAGGCTTGAAATTTTAAAAACATATTTAGAGTATTTAGAACACCAATTATGCTGTGCCTGTAAGTTTTAAATCATGTTTTTGTATGATTTACTATGACCGACTTGATCATTCAAACATGTTAATTTTCACCTTCCAAATAACTAAAAAATGCCTGACCTTATTATCTTGTGTTTGAGCACGTGGCCAAAATTTAGATTTTGTTTAAGTTTTATACAAAGGTACTCCTCAACTTACCGATTCAGGATCTAGGTTAAAAATTTTTAATTCAAGTGTTAATTAAGACAGATTTATATATACGGTACCTGTACTGTAATACAGTGAACCCTCGAAGATTCTGACCTGGTAAATCCGGATTTTGGAAGATTTGGACAAAATTTTGGGGTGCCGGAGGATAAGAAACCTCCCTAAGAAGCATACCTATAACAGAGCAAAGATGATATTAGGCCTGTGTACCTAAGATGTTAACACGTGGGACACAGGTGCCCGAGGCAGGAAACATAAACAGAGCTGTCAATTGTTGTTTGTGGGAATATTATTTCATTCACTCCAGTAATGATACAGTATAATGTTTCTTATTATGATATCGTAGGTAAATGCATGATTTCTATAATTTTTTTTATCACTGTGCCTGTCATCATTTTCAAATTAGACTACAAGATACCGGTATATAATTCTCCCATACATATTTCAATTGTACGCTTGGCAACAGGAGCGAGTGAGTGACCACTAGAATTTTAAATACACTCAGTCTCACACACATGTACTCACACACATGTATAGATACAGGTTTTATATCTAAGATGGAATTATGTAAAGCATTTTAGAATCACAGCCTCTTTGAAATTTATTTTAGGTACAGGTGTATACAAAGAGCAACTGAAGGAAAGGTGGGGGAGAAGAGAGGGGATTCGATGGGCGAGGGGGGATAAGAGAGTAGGCTAGGTGAGGTGGGTGGTCACGGTGCTCCTAGACACAAGAAAATCAAAAGGAAAGTGCACTGTCATGGCCACTGCCACCTGACCTGACGTCATCTCACCTTTCCAGATCTCTAGGTATGTGTCCATGTGGTGTCTACCCACACTGTACCCTTCACAGCTCTTCCTACACAACTCTTTTTCTTTGGTTAATAATTAATTAATTAAAAATATATTATTAGTTTGCATGTAACGATTAACGATTTTTGGTTTTTTTATTGTATTGGAGTAAAAGTATTAGAAAACCATAATTAAGTAAAAATAATAATTTTTGAAAAGGAAATACTCTATACCCCAAAATTTTACTTGAGTACAGTACTGAAGTAAATTTATTTAGTTATTTTACAGCTCTGCTTATTTGTTGGTATTATTTTTATTTATTCCTAACATTTCCTAGTACTGTACAGGATATATTATTTTAAGAAAACTATGGCTACAGGAGAAAAATACACACAAAAGTTTTTTTTTCCTAAACACCCTGTACCTCCCTGTTAAAATGGGGGATGCATCTTATATGCCATAAAATACGGTATTGCATTTTGGGTGTTTTTTATATAATTAATTTTTTTTTAATTTTATAAATTTAGTTCATTTGCCGGAAGATATGGACAATCGGCTTTTCCGGACAGGTGGTCTCCCCTTTCAGTCCGGATCTTTGAGGGTTCACTGTATGTCTTTGTGGTAGATGAGAGAGAACCTTGATAGGCAACTGGAACTTGTTGTTCTCTAGAAATTTTGATATAAAGTAGAGACTGTGCTGTAAAGTGTATGTACGAGGTCTGACAATTAAGTTTGCAAACTTAATTGTCAGACCTCGTACAGTGCAGTATACAGTCTCTCCTCGACTTAGGATGGGGTTCCGTCCCGGCGACCAGGTCGTAAGTTGAAAAGTCAAAAATAATACATAAAAATTCTAAAATGGGTGTCTTTTTTTTCTTCTCAGCACCACGAGAACTCTCACTTTTTGTGCTTGCCAGCCATTTTAAAGGGAATTACAAACGAAAATTTTGTCGGTACACAGCGAGATCGCTAACGTCGGGACTCAAAAATACGTAATGTGAAAAATATTTTATACGACCACGGCCGTCTTATGTCCAGGTTGTCGTAAGTCGAATATGTCTAAGTCGAGGAGAGACTGTACAGCATAGATTATACCTTATATATGTTACCAAGTGCATTTGATTACAGATGAACTATCCATTGTTGTTATTAACATTACTATACTGTATACCTGTATGTTAATATACTCGCCATAAATAAAATGGTATATTTTATATTTCAGATAGAAACAGTAACGCATATTCTGCAATCAAACCAGAAAATTTTATTCAAAGGGAAGAACTTAACAGACTGTAATATGACTTTAGCCTCTTATGGTGTAGGGCCAGGAATGAAGGTGATGGTCTTGGGCAAGAAGTTTGATCCTGAGGATGATCTCAATTACCAGGCAGTTGTGCAGGTAAGATTATATCAGTTAGAAAGCCCAAAGGGGATTTGTTGAGGATACTAATTAAGGAGTCTGGTGCAACTTGTGAAAGTCATTTAAACATCATGGAATTATAGATGTTCATGAAAAGTTTGCTAATGTTTCTGATAATTTATATTTTCATGTAATGTAACTACTCTTGCCATATCAATATTGTTATTATTATCGACTCTGTATCTGTATTTTTCTGGCTAAATAAACTATTTCAATATCAGTATCAACCAGAAGCAGAGATAAAATAATCCTCATTTCAGTTCACTACTAACTTCAGTATTTGTGATATATTTTCAGATTGACCAGTCATGTACCAGAGTAGAAAGAACATTATGTGACATCATTCCTCAAGTGGATGGGATCTCTGGTGGATACCTGGAATCAAGCTTGTGTGGAGAGACCTTAGGCAGATTGAGGAATCGACTTTTAACAGTCAATGAAGAATTCATGCGTTTGTTGGAGCAACTTGATGGTATATCTTTTGAGGTACAATTTTTTTAGTTTGACTTGCTGGGTTGTGTGATGGTGGTGTGTAATACAGTAAGTCCTCGCTTAACGTCGGGGTTACGTTCCTAAAAACGTAACGTTATACGAAACAACGTTAAACGGATAAATTTTCCCCATAAGAAATAGATAAAATACGGGAGTTACGTTCCTGAGCCTTCCTTTGCCCCATGGAATACATTACATATACAGAAAATCTTTGCCATTTATATAGAAAAAAGTGCATACATATACAGTACTACTACTAAGTTTGTATTGGTACTCACCGATGGGCAGAGGTGGTAGAGCGAGTGTGTGGTGTGTAGTGAAGCAGAGGGGGCGGATGGCGGGAGGGAAGTGTATGGCGGGAGAGGAGGAGGGTGGTGAGTCACTGAGACTGTGCCAAGCCGAGAGAGCGTAGTGCGGCCAGACGAGAGCGGGTGATGCGCAGTGGAAAGTACTCCATGACGACGCAAAACAACGTAGTATCCGATCACCGGGATGTTAAACAAATTTTTTATCTCTAAAGTTTAGCGACGTAGTACCGAAACAATGTTAAGCGGGACGACGTTAAGTGCGGACTTACTGTACTGGATTATGTGATGAGGTATAGTGCTGGGTTGTTTGATGGTGGTGTGTAGTGTTGGTTTGTGTGATGGTGGTGTGTAGTGTTGGGTTATGTGATGATGTATAGTGCTGGGTTGTGTGATGGTGGTGTGTTGTGCTGGGTTATGTGAAGTTACAGACTTAAACTTGGTGGTTATCTTAGGGTCTTGTTGTGGATGGAACCAACGAAGGAGAATCAATGTTTGTCTTAATTCTGATCACTCAATGCCATATAGGTAGTAGATCAGGGCTTACAAGAGAGTAAAAAACTTACTTTATGTAAACAAAAATATGAGAGATCAGCAGTCAACAACTATTACAACAAACATCCTTCATTTAGAATCTCGTCACATGTGAAATTTAAAAAAAAAAATAAATAAATAAATAGGACTTTATGTATGCAATATATCTCTGTTTGGGGGCTTTTGTAAGGTATCTTTGTACGGAGTCCCAGATACTTTGTTGAAATGCAGGTTCTTTTTATTTATTTATTTTTTTTTTTTTAGAATCATTATTTATTGTTATTACAGGACAACCAAAACCAAACTCCAGCAAGACAAAAGCGCAAGTCAGTTGTCAAGAGAATCCAACAACTTATGGAAAAATCTGACCAAGTGCATGAAAACATCAACCAGCTTAGACTTAAGTATAACTAGTTAATATGTAGTTTATTTGCTGTGATTTATATACATGCATACAGTATATATATATATATATATATATATATATATATATATAATATATATATATATATATATATATATATATATATATATATATATATATATATATATATATATATATATATATATATATATATATATATATATATATATATATATATATATATATATATATATATATATATATATATATATATATATATATATATATATATATATATATATATATATATATATATATATATATATATATATATATATATACAGGTATATAAAAGCAGGTTGCAAGTTTGTTGCTTACTTGCATTGCAGATTTAGCTAAAAATGGTTTCCATAATCAGTTGTATAGTGGAACAACAACTTAGATGTCACAGAGACTTTTTAGCATTTTGCCGCCTCAGGAGAAAGAGAAAATTATTTGCTAGCAGAAGCAGCTCATATATTTACAACTGTTCATGTTCTATTTTTTTTACACATGTCCATGTACAGTATATAAAAATATGTAATTTAATGTACAAGACCAAAAAAAAAAAAGAATTTCTCTTGAACTTTCCAATCAAAGATGATATTTGGGCCTTTGGGTGGGTCAGGAAGGTTTTGTTCAGCGCAGCAGTTGTTGCCTGTGATGTTATGGAGTATTTGTTGAAAATTATGACAAAATATATAAATTTACGTTATAGTTTCAGTAAGTACTGTACCTGCAGATTATAATAATCATAGTAGAAGTTCTTATATTGTCTGTGTTGTAGAAGTAGATAATCAGTATGTCCCTTAAAACCCAGTACAGAATATCTTATGTATCCTGAATAATAGTACAGAATTTTATGTATGCTTAAAAACAGGTACAGAATTTTATGTTTTCTTTACAATCCAGTACAGAGTATCGTATTTTTCTTCTTGTACATGATAAACTGTGCCACATTATATAATACGTACTGTATTCCTTGTTACACTGAGAGCTATAAGTCACAATGGATGGGATCTTTATTTGTCCCTGAAAGATTTTTATAAGAAATAGATTAGGAACTGTTCCTTCCCCCTTCCCCACCCCACAGCAATTAATAATGTGTAATTAAGAATTGTGATATTTTGATTAATTTCAATGTTGCTACTATGAAGGATAATATATTAACTTATGTGTCAGTAACTTAAAGAATACTTCATGGTAAGTTTTGGTGTCCTGCCATAAATATATGCAGGGTGTCTTAGAGAACTTTATATACACACTACCTAACAGATATTTGTGGAGATCATGTGAATGCTTCTAAAACAGCAGCAAAATTTTTCTCACTTGCTGATGTGTGAGGTCTCCCACAAGTGAAGAGGACAATGTTGCTCTTGTAATATAAGCATTCATGTAATCTCCATGAAAATCTGTAATGCAGTATGTACAGATTTTTTTTAAGACATCCTTTATATGAAACCATGTATTGTATACATATATCAAGGAACCCTCCACCAACATGTGTGTCAAGGGTTCCTCAACATACATGTATTAAGGAACCCTTAGCATACACAACTGTAGGAGAGGAAGGTCTTCATGTGGGTGGCACCAACTGTTTATGAGTGGGAAAGTCAATGTAAGATGTACCACACCTACACCAACCCATGAGGTTGTGAGCCCCTCTGTCAGAATATTTGTTACCCCCAGAGAAATAATTCTCTCTCTCTCTCTCTCTCTCTCTCTCTCTTTCTTTCTTTCTCTCTCTCTTTCTCTTTCTCTTTTTTTTTTTTTTTTTTTTTATATAGAGTTTCAGCTAAATTATCTGTTATATTAGGATAGAAAATAAGGGAAGGTTGATTAAGAAGAGATTGTAAAGTAGATAAGCAGAAGTACTGTACATAATGTATTGTCAAGTTAAAATGGTATAAATAGTATGCGGTAATGAAGGAATAAGTAAAGATCACAAAGTTTGTAGTACAGCCACAGAAGGTGGGAATATTGCAGTGCTGGGTCATTTACCTTCACAGAGTCAGGACTCATATGTAATCTCACATTAAGTATGCAGGTATGTTTGGTTAGAGATAAAAATATCGAAGGTACCAAAAAAAAAAAAGTATACAACAACAATTTTTCAGAGTAATTGTGTATAGGACAAGGGAGTTAAGTCTTGGCCATAAGTTAGGTAAGAGCACAGACTGGTGAGATCATACTTGTCAGAAGTTCTCCCAGGAGGTTAGTCAGTTAGGGTACTCCTAAGAAATGGCTGGTGCTGCTGAAAAAAGTGCTCTAAGATGTTACATGGCTTGGAGGAATGAAGTTCTGTTAGATTTTTTAATACACAGGGTCTTTTTCTCCTTTTTTGAGAGAGAGAATTCTAAATGATTACAGTACAGGGTACTGTATTTTAGGGTGTGCATTAACAGGAACCTAAGAATCATTAGGAATAAAGTCTGATCATTGTAAAAAAAACACATTTGTTCTTCACAGTGATCAGACTATTTCTACTGATTTTTTAGGTTCCTGTTTATTGCACGTCCTAAAATATAGTAATCATTTAAGGTTCTCGAATATACGGTACAGGGAGTTCTGCTATAACGCGTGTTTTGATAACGCGAATTTGCTCTAACGCGATTTATGAATTCGGAACAATATTTGTATAACGCTAACGCTTGTTTGCTATAACACGATTTTTGCTTACTATTTCTCCAATTTTGTGGTATTAACTGTGAATATGGTAAAGAAGAATATCTCCAAAAAGCGCTCTGATGATAGAATTCCCGGTGATTATCGTAAAAGAAAGGATATAACACTTGAAGAGAAGCTCAATGTTATCAACCTCAAAATCACCCTTCTCCCCCATCAAGTTACATTCATATTTTTTCAAGGTAAAGTGTTAAATTTACTGTATGATTTCATTATTAGATATGAATGTAACATTTATTTAGACTGTGCTATCCTTTGTGTTAGGCTAAATACTAAATTTTTTCGATTTCGAGTAATCTGCACCTAACCCTATTTTCTCCATAAGCCCTGTTATTTCTATTACGCGATTTTCTATAACACGATATTTTACAAGAACACAATTATCGCGTTATAGCAGAACTACCTGTATATATATGTCATTATAATGTGGGGAAATGGTAATTATGTGGAATTGAGGTGAGAAATAAAACTGATCCATACTAGGCAGCCCCGTTTCACCCAACCCACATCGCTCATTGCTACTAGTTCACCCCTGGCTAGTTAAAGTAGTTTTGTTGTAACTCCTTTGTTTAACCCTGACCTCGATCATATCTCCTCTTCAGCGATGTTTTCTTAAGCTATTAGTTTTAGTTTGGTGAGATTTAGTTATTTTATACTGTTATGTTAGATGAAGTAGAATTTGGTTTGAACATTAGGGTAGTTAGTACTCCATTCTGTATTGCTGGATGGATAGAATAAATATATATTTGGCATTTAGAAGTATGAATGATTTGTTTATTATAAGTAACTTGGGAAGAACCTACTTGGCCATATAAAGGCTATGATAAATTAATTGTATAAAGTAGAAAGTAACTCAGGTAATATGTCTTTACATCCACCATGAATTACCTTTTTGTCCATCAGTAATACAGTATAGGTTTGGGAGAACTACCTCTCACCTATCTCTCCTACAGAATTGTGTTCATATTTAATTTTTTCTTCGTCAATTTAGTAATAAGTTTGTACATTTATATCAGATAGTAGGTGTCCTTCATTTACAGCGATGGTTGTGCTCATTGAAAAGGCCAGAACTACAGTATAAGTAAATTCAGTTTAAAGGAAGATCGGTGTCTTTAGCACAAGGGGGGTTAAGTTCACAGCCAGAATCTCATTGTTGATGATAATTTTGTACTGTTTGAAGCTTTCTTGCATACATTTGTAGCAATTACAGTACAGTGGTCCCTCGGTTAACGAACACAATTCGTTCCAGAAGGTCGTTCGTTAACCGAAAATTTCGTTAACCGAATCCATTGTTTCAATGGGATACTGGGTAATTGGTTCCAGCTCACCGAAAAGTACATAAAAAGTAAAAAAAAATGCAGTAAAGTACACTTACTTTGAGGTGTGTATGTAGAAGGCTCCTGGTTGATGATGATGATGGGAATTAGAAGTGGGGATGGAGGAGAAGGGAGAAGAGAAGGAAGTGGGGATGGAAGGGAAATCACCCCATGCTTGATGCCGTCATTTCACCAATAAAATTTTAAGTTCACTAGGTGTAATTCAATATTATTTTCTTTAAATCAACACTGCACTGCACTATACAGTATATTGTCAATATGTTAAATAAATTTCAGAATGACCAATAATTGTACGGTAAAAACGTAAAAATACTCTGTGTTCAAGAGACCCACAAACAAGATGTTTCCTCCACTGAACAGAGACACAAACTGATGCCTTGGTGGGTGAGTGAGGTGGCTGATGGGCGCACCAAAAACTAGTTCCCTGAACTGCAATTATGTTAAATGTTAAAACGACTAATAATTTCAATATAAAACTTGGAAAAATATTGAATAACACAACCTTCTTGATATTTACTCCAATGGAAATGAATATAAGCCCTAGAACCGATTACTGTATTGGTTGACTAATCTTCCAGCTGGTGAGCAAGCCAAAACATGTTGTTGACATGTTTTCATAAGAATTTGGTTAACCGAATTGAACATTCTTATGGAAGGTAATTCGTTAACCGAGGCATTCGTTAACCGAGGGACCACTGTACAGTAATTACTAAATTTTGTGACGAATTTTTGGGATTGAACATTGAACATTATAAAGGCATATACTGTACTCAGTTCACCAATACATTCTGTTGCTTTTTGCTTGAGAAGCTCACTGCGGCAAACTGACATACAGAATTTTACAGGTTCTATATTACCCACATAAGACTCAAAGCTCAAACAGAGAGATTAGCTTACTGTATTAAAAAAGGGGTTAGAGAAAAAAGGTGTGAAAATAGGTTCAAAATTATGTAAAAGTCCAAATATATTGCTCATACTTGACCCAGAGCCTTTATAGCTTCTTGAATCCTCATTATTTCTCTTATTCAGAACCATGCTGAGGTTTTGAGGTAATATATCCCAGATAGATACCCAGATGCTTGAGCTAAAAAAGATAAAGAAGGGAAATATGAGAGGAGGTGCAGGATAGAGTTGGTATTAGGAAAGATTTGGGGGCCGTCAGAATCAGTACGTATCTAGTATAGTATAGTCTGGATTTACGCGGTTTTTGTTTACGCGTTTGGTCATTTACGCGGTGTCTTGCCAGAATGAAATGTTTTAATTACGCGGTAAATTTCATCATTTATGCGGGAAGCGGCGCGGGCAGGGTGCGCACAAAGTCACCCAGTCATCAAAACATTACCGAGTTCTTCACCCACCACAGCCGGCCCAAGTCAGTGATAGTGAGGATATGGACTTTGAGGGGTTTGACAGAGGCCCTGCAAGTCTCTGTGGTGGATAGTGATACAATTTATACAAGTGATACAGGTGAGGGCCAATAATCTGCCCTCTGCTTTGGAACCAACCCCCCATCCTCGTGTGCCCAGCCATCTTTTCTACTAACGTAAGTGTTAAAAAACCTAATATTATTGATATTTCTCTTAAATATTAATTGTGTGCATACCATCATAAAATTAAGACGTTATTTTTACTACAACGTACGTATTGTGTGGGAAAAAGTGTAGTTTGGGGGTCGGCCCAGTCTCTATTTCAATTACAGGGTAATCCCATAAGTTCTGTTATTTCGTTCACGCGTTTCTCATTTTACGCGGACCTCCACGGGTTCAATTGACCGCGTAAATGCAGACTATACTGTACCTTTTTACCAACCTAAACTTACCCCTGGTTCTGGCTGAGATGATGACTTGTTATAGCCTCCAGATAGATGATAGTAAAGAGACCTGGATTCTTTAATGTACAGCCATGGAAAAAAGTCTCGTTAGTCTATGAACCTTGAGACTCCTGAACCCGTGAATCTGAGACATCACACAGTGCACCATCTATGGGTCCAGGAATGTGTGATGTCTTGGCTTCACAGGTTCATGAGTCACGGTTCATGGATGGGACGGAAGACTGACAGGACTTTTTTCCGTGACTGAATATATGTTTGGATATGGTGTCAGTATTGTATCAGGCAATGGAAGATGTTTCTTGACTAACACTTACTAAGAGTTGTCAGTCAGGTGATTCAACACTTTAAAACTATAGTATTTAATGAGGAAATAGTATTAGGTAGTATGTTGTAGTTTCTGCTGAAAAATGTTAATACTGCAGATCTATTTGTTGTTGTTTTGCATACTCTTGTGTTATCAGTTTTGAATTTCAGAATACAGTATATTGTAATTATAGTAATCAATCTAGTGTAGTGTGTTTTACCATCAACAGTAAACTACAGATTGTAACTTACTTTGTTTTTGACACGAAGGCTTTCATATTTAGAAATTTCATATAACATTAGCTGTTTCTGTAACATAACTAATATATACAGTACAGTATTAGAAATCTCAAAAGTTGTCATTCGTAATGTACAATTTATAAAATACATTTTATCAGATCTTTTTGAATACTATTTACTTTAGTGTGTGTGTTGATAATACATGTTCTTTGAATATGTACATGAATTACACACCAAAGGTTATGGGTATAAACTTTCTGAACCTATAGGATCTCATCAATGGTCTCAGAACTGTTCTGTATTTTGCTCGTCTTCACCAAGTGTATGAAGAGTAATTACACTGTCCACTGCATATGTCTCTGCAGTCATGTTATGGTTTACATCTGCCATTAGTATCTGAATCTGTCTCCACTCTCATGTCATAGTTTATATCTGTCAAGGCTATCAAGTCATAATTTATATCTAACACTGGCATCTGCTTCAAACTCCTCACTCACAGTGTAGTTTATACTGTGCAGGTGCTCTTCTACTTATGAACACTCGACTTAAGAACTTACACAGATACAAACAAGCCTGTCCATGTGTACTGTACTGTATTGCCTACAAAACTAATACTGTACAAGCTATTTGTACATAAAAATACTGGTCAAGGCTGGTAAAATATCCTGTAATGTACTGTATTTATTAATGGGGTACAGCTCTACTATTTATCCATTATTTTCTCATTTTCTACAATATGTTCAGTATCTTCAAGAGAAAAGTTGGACTCATGAACAAGCCTCAGGAATGTAATTCGTTCATAAGTAGAGGAGATACTGTACTATAGTTATATTCATGGCAACTGAATTCAAGGTGAGGTTTTGGATCAGTAAAGGTTCTAGGTAATTTGTTTTTCCCAGATGCAGTTGTACTCATCACTGTAAAAAGTATATTAAGCTCCAGATATTTTATACAAACAAGATGTCCCAATACTTGTTTTTAAAAGTGTACTGTACTGTGGTTGCTGGTCAAATGAGTCTCAGTCTTATTAAGCCTCAACATTGCCTGTTAAGATTGGACCCCAATCTTAATGGCTATTTTAGATATGGTTACTTTAGGACTGGACATCAATTGGCCAGTCACTTTTATAAACTTCAGAATTAATTTATTACATTTCTGCTTATTTTTTATGTACATCTGGGCCTCCATACAAGAAAATATATATTCCAGTAGAAAAATATGTTTTTTATTTTCAAAATTAAGCTAAACAAGTTAATTCCTCAAAATTAGATGTGTAATGATTGAGTTCAAGGAAACAAATATGTGCAATTTGTAGATCCCTTACATTTACAGATAATAAGCATAAATTTAGTGATGCTTGACGTTGGCTACAGGGATGTGTTCCCACTCTGCAGCCTTTGCTGATATATTATTGGTAGTAATTACAGTTATAAAGTATGTGACTTGGACTTGTTGACATGATAATCTCAGAAACACCAAGAACTTAAATTATTATTTTTTTTGTATTGAGGTCCAGAAACAAGAAATGTACATGTCTTAAGTGAAAAAAAAAATGGAGTTTGTAAAAAAAAAAAAAAACACGATAATGTTCAAAATTTTATGCTTGTTTTGAAAATTCCTATGCAGTACAGTATTTGGGAAATATTCGTCATTCTTTAATAATGACAAATAAACCTTTTCTAAGTAAGCTTAAGTGTTCTTTCACAAACTAAACAATAATGTGTAACAAGTGTCAAATTAAAAAAAAATAATTTAGCTTGCTAAATACTACTATATAGCTGTAGTTTTCAGAAAAGTGCTTGGATCAGTACATCCTAAGGATGTTTGTGTGCATTTGAAGGCAGGCTTGTATGCGTGTTAATCTGTGAATGAATGTTTCATACTAAGCATTTGTGTGTACACTTACAAATTAACCCTTTGGATGTCTTATTTGATGTTATTGAATTTCACTTCTATTCCATAGGCTAATTTTCAACCGCAGTAGAAATTTATTTTAATTTCCACTATAAGTACTACTGTATATGGTTGTCGTCTCCCGAGTGTTGCTGTACAGTGCCCAGCTCTGGTTGCATGTTTGGCTCCCCCTCACCTGAGTTTGTGATATATTTATAGAATTTCTTACAATAGACACTACAGCAGGGGTGTCCAAAATGTCGATCATGATCTAACAGTATATCGCAAAGCAATTTCTGGTAGATCGCTGGATGGGTAGTAGCGGTGTGGTCCATCAATGGGGATCCTACAAATACCTGTTTGTTATTAAAAAAAATAAATAAATCTTGACATGTTTTGTCTTTCCAGCTAGCATTCATTTTGCAAGGAAAGACACATTTAAATAATTTGGGGAATATTCAATTAGTAGTGTCACAGAAAATTATACCACTTACATAAAAATCTGTTATGCAGTGCAAACATCACATCAGTAAAGTAAGTTCTTCCTCATACCTTTCTTAGATGTATGCATTGAAAATTATATTAGCACTTTTCCTCTCTCCATTAAGACTCAAAGCCTATCCTTATCTGCTGGAGGTTAGGAAAAATTGTGTGGCCACCCCTGCACTACAGTATTTACAAGATTTATAGTACAGTATATACTAAGGTTTCTCTTTGCTGGGAATAAAACTATTTTATCAATTTTCAACTCAAAATTTTGTCAGAAGTGTTCAGATTTCTCCATATTGTCTTGTTCTGTTACTTTGTCTAGTTTGAAGATTACATGTCAGTTTCATGTGGCTTCTTTTTCAGTCATTATTTTCATTGTTGACTTCTTCGTTTGATTTTTTTTTTAGGGGAGAGATTTTAATTTTGCAGCAATTTATAATACATAATGTCAGTTATACAAACATCATTGTCATGTGAATTGAAAAAAAAGGGGGGTAAAAAACGGGTGAACACTCACTTTTGGGTGAAGAATGGAAGCCTTTCGTGGAACTCCCTAGAAATCTATTGTGGCATCCAAGGGTTAATGAGAAAGGTCTTAGTACAGGATGTTATTTTTTTTATTGTGGTCTGTGCCCTCTCAACACATTGGACAAAAACAAAATGAAGTATTATCTACCAATATCCATGTAAATCCTGCCTTGAGCATATTGTTGTAGAGCACTTCACAGTCTACAGTAAAATCCCTAATTTACGTGGTACTGTATTTTACTATTTTGCCGCAGTGCCAGTATTGCAGAATGAAAGTAAGTGATTTATAAAATTTGAATTTGGCTCTGTGTACTATCCAAATAACTGGTATGCACAAAATTCAGTCAGTTTTATTTTAATCACTTGTGTATGGTGTCCTCTCCCTGCTGACTAAAATTTTCAAAGTTAAAGGTTCATAAGAGTCCTGGCCCTGACATGGTGCATCCCAGAGTGCTGAGAGAGTTGGGCAATGAGCTTGCTGAGCCCCTGAAGATCCTGTTCTGGAAATGCTTGGATGAGCAAAAGGTTCCCAGTGATTGGAAAGTGGCTTATGTGAGTCCTATTTTTAAGAAGGGCGATTGTCACTCCACAAATAATTATAGACCAGTGACCCTGACCAGTGTAGTATGTAAAGTACTTGAGAGCATTATATGAGATGCCTTGATGCAACGTCTACTACGAAGCAACCTTTTAAAGGATTGCCAAGATGGTTTTATGCTGGGATGCTCCTGTTAACACAATTACTCCAGGTATTGGATGTTTGGACCCAAATTCTGGAATAGGGTGGCAATATATACCGGGTATCTTGATTTTGCCAAGGCTTTCAACAGCGTACCCCATGAAAGGCTGAAAATTAAACTGAAAGGGTAGGGATTCAGGGAAGTGTCCTAGTGTGGATCGGAGACTTTCTATATGGTCGCAAGCAGTGTGTGTGGTGATTAATAGAACGAAATCGTCATGTGTATCTGTGACAAGCGGGGTACCACAGGGCAGTGTATTGAGCCCATTGTTGTTTGTTTGTTTGTTTCATAAATGACATGCCAGAAGCTATACACTCCTCCATGTAAATATGTGTGGACGATGCCAAGTTATTTAGGGAAATTAAGAGCCATTCAGACTGTGAAGAGCTGCAGAAATATCTCTGAGCTCAAGAATGGTCGAAGAAATGACTGCCAAGATTCAATGTCACGAAGTGTAAGGGGATGCACCTGGGATGTACCAATGGTAAGGAGGTGTATCATATGTCCCAACAGGATGGAGAAGCTGCATTAATAGAAACTGAGTGCAAAATGGACCTGGGTGTGTATCTTGACATTGAACTGAAGTTCTCGGGCCATTGTGAGAAGGTGACTCAAGCAACTAAATTATTAGGTCTTGTCAGAAGGTCGTTCAGATATCTAGACGGTCTGTCCCTAATAACAATTTTTAAGGGCGAGGTGCTTCCCCTCCTGGAGTATTGTCACCCCGTCTGGTCCCCAAAATATGCCTGGGACTGTCAGTTGATTGAAAATGTCCAAAGGAGGGCCACCAGACTGGTGCCAGCACTTCGGCACCTCGGCTACTCAGAGAGATAAAGCGCCTGTAACTGCCGAGCTTAAACTACTGACGAGCGATGGGGCACCGAACTGAGGTGTATAAACATCTCAAAGGGCACTATTCAGTCAAGTGTCCATATCTAGAGCTGGCGGATGCCTGCCCCACAAGGGGTCACAGCCGCAGGAAAACTGTGAGGGCAAACTTTTTTGGAGTGAGAGTTGTGAACTCTTGGAACAGCCTGCCAGAGAGTGTTGTGATGGCACCGAGTGTCGGCTGTTTCAAGACCAGGCTTGACCAGCACTGGAGCAGGTTCAGATACATTCAGGAGCCAGTGCATGCCTTGTACTTGCAAACAGTATGTAACATTTGCCAACAGTATGTAACAGAGACGTGACTGATCGCCCAAGCAACTAATGAGCTGATCAGTGGCAAAGAGGATAAAAGAAGTCTGGCATTCCTGTAGTGGAGGGGTTAAGGCAGGTATGATGATATATTTACAGTAAACATGATTTTGGTCAGGTATTCTTCAGTACTTAAGGTTTTGGCAATGTTTTGTGAGAGCTGTTGTGGAACTGTAGATAAACCACAAATTAATTTCAGCAGTGACACTTTCTCTCATTAACACCACTGCTTCTCACCACATGCAGTTGTTATTGGTTTAGTTATATTTATATAATTTAGAATATTTATACAGTAAAAGTTCTGTGACTCAATTTCCAGCTTCTTATGTTACAACACACAACTTACTCTCAATTACAGATACTTTAATATATGTTTGTGCAATTGTGTACTGTACAGTACATGGATGTTTTATTGTTTTTATGTAATGTATTATGTATGCACAGTATTAAATAGTCAATTATTTCTGTAATACTGCACCTAATATTTTTTGCAGAGATGTACAGTATACAGTATAGTAATATTATATTGTTTTTATGTGATATGCAGTATATAAATCAATTACATTACATAATTGTAATTACACATTGATCTACAGTTTTTTAATGAAGGAAAACATAAGGCTACATGTGTATTTTCCAAGGTTATTCATGTGTTTGTGTCTTTCACCATAATACTGAGGGAAAATCTTTTCTATGGAATGAATTCAGTACCAAATCACATCGTTAATATGGGATTTTACTGTATGTACTTGTACATTATGTGCAATTAAATTTTGATATATTTTTACCTTAAATCATTGCCAGGTTCTGGTTTATACAACTACTGTACCTGCTTCAGCTAGTCAGTGGTCAATTTTAATTTATACTGTCTTAATTCCTTTAACCATTCACTGGTCAGTTCTCATACACTTTACCTGCTTTATCCAAATAGTAGTCAGTTTCCATTTACTTGGTACAATGTACAGTTTTAGCTCCTTTAACCAATCAGTGGTCAGAATGCCACCAGATTATTAGGAATATAAGCACAGAGAAAACACAACTTGATCACCATTTCTGTGGCCTTGCTGGCTTTTCTACAACTTCTCTTTTGCACAGAAGTATTTACAGCTCGTGATTATCATCTAATATACTTTAGGAATAGCCATGTGTCTGTTCTGGGCAGCCGAAACGGCACAATCGTTTTTCATCAAACTTGGTGGAAAAATCACAAAAAATTCGTAGAGTGGAACAAACTTGGTCCCATGTCGATGGTTTCTTTAGGAAGGCATTAATTAACCATTTTATTTATGCTCGCTGTACACTGTCAGCCGGATGGCGAACCGGGCACGAAGGGCCCACGATCACTTGTAGGTTACTAAGGGTTAAGCATAATCAAAACCAAAACCAAAAGGAAAAAGGCTGTGGAAGCTGGACTGGGAAGATTAGGTATTTTGCATCAGGCTACTCAGGATATGGTGCAGAGTGACTGATCCTGGCTGATTTCAAACAAATCCCCTTGTCCGCCCATATTAATGTAGTTCAGATATTCCCAAACAAAGATTGAACCTAAACCTTGGACTGATCCCCAATCTAACGATATTTCAGTTACATTTGTGAACACTTATAGTTTATACTGTCCAGAGTTTTATGTGTGTGTGTGGGTGTATCACAGGCTTTTTATTTTACAGATTCAGCTTGTGACAATGTGACAGGTTTGAATGGTGGGTGCAGTTAAGTCAGTCTTACATGGCACATGGCTTGAGTGTTGTAGAAATACAGCTGGCATCTGTTAAATGTAAGATATGTGAATTTTCTCATACAGTTTTGTAGAGCATGACACTTGAAAAGAGCCATTTGTATCAGATGCTACCTTGCTTCACATCCAGCCATTCGTGAAGCACATTATTTTTTGCCCTGTTCAGAGAAAACAACTAGATGCATCTCTTTTTTGCAGTGTAAAATGTGATATCCATTGTGGTATGTCAACTGTAGATGAAGAGTTCATTTCCAAAATGTGGTGTATGTCATTTTCATTCCATGGAAATGACATATGAATTGCTTTTAAATAAAATGTCACATATGCCAGTGTATAATTACAGAAATGTGATTTCATGTCATCTCACAATTTGAACTGCTTTCCTTTTAAGCAGGAAGTGGTTCATAAAGAAATAAAATGACATGCGTACAGTCATGCTTTTCTTTAAATGAATTCTTCTGCTACAAATTTACAGTTTTCTTGAGTAAACACAAACAAAATGCAGTACAAAGTACTTATTAACTGATATATTCAGTGATGAGAAAGTGGACTGACAAGACTAAAGGAGAAAGTTGTAAATGGTGCTTGTGTGTACCAAATGTGGCACTAGTGTCAAAAATCAAAGAAACTGGCTCCTCTTTTTATTTGTATTATACACAATTGTTATACATGAATTTTAATTGTACATTTCTTATTAATGGAATTTTAAAAAATCTGAAAATAAAAAATCTGAACTGTTCATTGCTTGTCATTGGGTAGAACACAAATTTTTATCACCCAGCAAATACGTACTGTACCAGTAGGTTCTCATCACACCCACATAGTACAGTACATGTACCGGGTATATGTTTACGTTTTTACATACAGCTTAATATGAGCCATTACAGATATTAGTGATGATCTCAACATGTACGGTATGTAAAATTGTGTTTTCTGTGGTAAAATCCCCAGAGTCTGTAGAAGAGAATGAACAATATCCCCCAGTTTAGGGGCGCCATTTTTATTATACAGTATTTACACATTCACTATTTTATAAGGTGTGCGGGATTTGAGATTCCTGCTCCCTTACAATTTTATATATGCTGAGTTTATATTTCTTGTTCAATTTGTCTTCTTTCTTTTCTTTACTTCTTTATAATTGTTTCTATTTAAAACTTTCTTTTGGTGGTTTTGGCCAAAAATTAGATTTTGCTGAATACTGTATATGGTCCACGATTCGGTTGCTGGGTAATTAGTGCCTGTAATGACGCTTGAACGATTTGAATGACATTTTTCAATGCTATTACTCACAGCTATGGGTTTCCAAAGTGCAATTTAGGTGTTTTTGTGTTATTCTGGAAGTACTTAATTAGTTAAACCCCTTACATTTTTGGTGGTTTGAGCCAAAAATTTGATTTTGCTGAAAATCACAGTATAGGTACTCCTGAGCTTGTTGATTCTGAATATATGGTCCATGATTCAATTGTGGGGTAATTAGTGGCCGTAATGAAGCTTGAAATATTTGATTGACATTTTTCAATGCTAATTACTCATCAACTGGGAGGTCCCCTGGGGGTGCTGCCACCACTGGCAGGGCCCCTGAGGGCGCCATTGTACCTGTGAAAGCCCTTGGAAGCACCACCGCCCCTGGCAGGGCCCCTGAGGGCGCCATTGTACCTGTGAAAGCCCTTGGAAGCACCACCGCCCCTGGCAGGGCCCCTGAGGGGGCTGCTGTCCCTGGGAGTGATGCCTCCTCTTGCAATGCCCCTGGGAGGGCCCCTGGGGGTGCCAGCGCCCCTGACATGGGCCCCTGAGGGTGCCGCTTTCCCTGGGAGGTGCCCCTGGGGGTGCTACCGCCCCTGGGTGCACTGCTGGGGGCACCACCGCCCCTGGCAGGGCAACTAGGAGGGCCCCCAGAATCCCCCTGTGGTGAATATAGGCTGAATCTAATATGAAATATGGAGTTAGGGGAAATGACCTCTGTGAGACATACAGTACTTATAGTCCTATAATGTATAACTTGAGGTTAAAAATAAGTACAGGTTATATGCTATATCTTATTTTTTATTATAATGTATAAATATACTGTACAGGTATTAAAAAAAAATTTAAAAGTGTAAAGTAGCAATCCCCCTATGACTTTGTGTATCTGGCCTTAATCCCCAGAAAATCTGGACTAACCCTTCCCCAGTGTAAAGGGGAGTTTACTGTACTGTATTATCTGTCAAGTGATTTACGAACACCTGCACTTATGAAAGGGATCCCAATACAGGAAGTCCCTGAGGTCTGAACGGGGTACATTCCTGGAGCTTGTTCGTAAGTCGGAACAGTGTTAATTCCATAGTTTAAGTTAGGTTAAATCACTACCCTGCTCATACAGAACAGCAATAATATCCCATACATAACAAATAATGTAAATACTGTGAAGAAAGTGATATTAAACAATAAATAATAATGTAAGTACAGTAATGTAAAATATGGGATTTTTGTGATGAAAATATTGTGATCCCATTCATAAGTGCAGGTGTTCATAACTTCAGTACTTTATATTATTCAACATCACTATATTTACAGATTTTCGTTATTTCTTATGTAAAGGATATTACGGTGATATCTCCGTTAGCCAGAACAATTGGTACAGAGCACTTCCGGGAAACGAGACGACTCTCTCAAAGCCGGAAAAAATCCCTCATCCTCGGAATTTTTCTGGAATTTGCAGGGTATCGGGAAAAATTTGTCTGAATTTTCCGGAAAATGTGCCCCTCGGAAAATCGTTCCCAAGGCCGGAATTTTTCGGAAAATTTAGACTGGGAACAATTTTCCGAGAAAATTTCAATTCCAGACATCGGAGAGTTCCGGGTTTGAGAGATTCCGGCTAACGGAGATATTACTGTTGTTTTGTATGGCCAGGGTTTTGCTTTAACCTAACCTAACCTATGGAATTAACAGTTCCGACTTACAAGCAGATCCAAATGTAACCTGTTCATAACTCAGGGACTGCCTCTACAGAGTTATCAGAAAAAAAAAGTGATACCACATTTAAAAAATAAGCAAGTAGTCTTTGATTATCTCAGGTAATTTGGGCCCTGTCTTACCAGGTATTTCCATAAAACTCTGCTTTAATACACCTGATAGCAACTTGGTCACCAAAACTGTACCACTCCTATGGTCTGCGCTGCATTTTCTGGGCTGGTGCCTTGGGTTTGCAGTGGAGAGTGTGGGGGAACATCCCTTTCTGGTTTTACCAACAGCTGCCATCAGGCAATCTCAGCTAACCCACACACAGGAGTGGAAAATGGCCGTAAAATATTGATGATGATAAGTGAAGAATATTCATCATCTGAATGTTCCATCACTGGGTATATTTTTCTGTCTAACTGTTGCAAATCTACGTTCTGCTGCATGAAGGCGGTGTTCCACCTCACTGATTCTGAAAAATTATGTAAAATTTAAATTATATTCATCAGTAATGGCTAAAAGGTCCTTGGTGATGATGAGTAACAGCTACATGATCTAGAATACTCATACAGTATTTTGGTTAAATCTGATCATAAATCATGAAATTAATCATTCATGACTATAAATTATTCATGACTAAACAGTGAATGGTATATCTTGAGAGTAATAAATCATTCATGACAGTGAAAAAATAGTTAATGCTATTCAGTACTCTCAGTTAACAGTGAAGCATGCAAGGACTTGCCTCTCTTTGTACTGGTCAGCAATATCTTTTGCAACAGCCAGGTTGGTGTTGGCTTCGTGGAGAGAATGAGTCAGCTGTTGATTCTTTTTTTTACTTTCTTCCAGGCAATGCTTAAGATCTGTTATTCTTTGTTCGAATTCAATTTTCTGAGCAGAAACATGTGATTGAAACCTGTAAAAAATAATTCCATCCACTACAAGTGACTAACATACAATACAATATAAGATACTGTACCATAAATTACTACATGTAATAGTACGATAGTACCCTGAATTAAAGGCCACAGGTTACAAATTATGAAACAAAATTAAATTGTGGTCAGACAACTTGAACATTAATTAAGCATGCCCACTTCAACAGGAGGAAGAGGTGCTGGTTGTCATCTTCATACTCACTCACCTTTAACTTACATGTGTAGTGTACAGAGTAAATCTTAAGTATTCAAACTGATTTCCAATACAGTCCTGTACTTCACATCAATTCTCTGTTTATGTTATGCTGAATTGTTAAGATCATTGAACTTACTTTGAATAATTCTCTTGTATGACTGCAGTGTTCTCATACATCTGGGATACAGCATCACGGTGAGCAGAATCTGAAGCATCCAGACGAGCTTGACCTGTGGCTGACATGTCTTCCAATTCCTCTGTTTTCAGTCTTTATACATGAAAAAATATATACTTATGACACAAACTGCCTTAGCTATGAAAGCAATATCATACTGGATATGTGTATTAAAGGGGAGACATATTGAAACAAACTCTAACATAAATTAACTTTTCAAAAATGTTATCAGTAGCTCGAGTACACGTTTAACTTGTATAAGGGGAGACTTAACAGACTGCCCTAACATATTGCATGTACTACAGGAATACCCCTGATCAATATTTGCAAAGCATACCCTACTTATTCACAAAGAAATATTATGATACGCTACAGTAATATTTTGAACCGTATGGGCTAGCCGCAGATCTCATATTCCACTATCAAAAGTAGTGAGTGGTGGCTCAAGCTGTGCGAGCACGCTGCACTGTGACTTTTTTTTTTGTGTGTATTCAACACCTAGCCATATGAGCATCTAATTTGATATGTTGCATCGTGTGGCGTAATATATCACAATAATTATTCTTAATGCCTTCAAATTGCCCTTCCTCCACCTTTGTTTTATCTGCAAGTTTTTGCAGTTGAGAGTGATGAGGAGAGTGATGCTAGTGTCAGTGCCATCTCAAGTGGGGAGGCCAATGATCCCGGCGCCTCTTCACCCCAGTAACTCCCCACCCTCTCTTTCTCTTTATGCCAGTTCCAGTATGCCATCAACACTCACAGCAAAGGTAAATGCCAGTTTAAATGTTTACACTCATTTTCAAATGTCATACAGTGTACACATACACACAGTGTTCTTTTGTATTGTTTTTATGGTATTGTCATTATTTTATTGCATTATATTGTATGTACATGTACAATATACAAAAAAAAATATAGGGTGAAAGGTGCAATGACTTTTAGGAATGGATCCTTTGGCAGTAACCGGGGTATTACTGTATTACCCTAACTGAAACCAGATGTTAGCGAGACCAGGATATTAAATGCTGACAATGAACTGAAGTCCTCAGATCACTGTAGTAATGAACCTTACAAATAATCTAGTTGGATTGATACAAAACATTCCTAAATGGTCCATTTCTAATAAGACATTTTTAAAGGCATTGTGCTTTCATATTTGGGGGTACTGTACTGTAATTGTTTGGTCTACTAGATATGCTTAAGACTGCAAATTAATTAAGAATGTCCAAAGAAAGGCTACCAGATGGGAGCCCCTCGTTAGGGTATTACGTATTCAGTCAGCTACATGCATCTGGCAGTAACTAACGGGTGCTCCACTACGGGCCACAGCTTACAATTACTGTCACAGAAATTTTTCGCAATTATTATTATTTTTTAATAAAAGTTGTGAACTCATGGCATTAACAACCAGTGAGAACTGTGACAACATCAAAACTAAACCCTTTTAGTTTAGGCTAAACCACAAATGGCATATGATCAAACACATGCAAAAGCCTGTGCATGCCTAGTACTTGTTGACAGTACACAAAAGAAATATGATAAACTGCCCAACCAGCTACTAAAGTGACAAGTGGTCAAGTGGATATATATGTATCAGTGAAAATGTTAAATTTCTCTTCAGTAGCCCAATAGTTCTCTTAAACTTTTAAAATAAGACACTTACCCAGTACTGGTGTGACTAAAAATTTACTAACCTCAACTGCCTTTTCAAAAACTTCTCAGTAGCTTCACTGTCCTCTTTAACTTTGTTCAGGAGGGCAGAGACAGTGTTATAATTCCTCTTAACCTCCTCACACTCGAGTCTCACAGCAGCACACTCAGTGCGTGAGCTTGTCAATCTCTCCTCCAACTCAGAGATTCTCATTAAAAGTTCTTCTCTCTGGTGTTCATTTCTGTAAAATTACTGTTTTTTACCTAAACATCAAACTTATATTGAGGTAAATAAGGTGGAAAAAAATGCTAATGAAGGAAGATCAGTGATGCAGGAGTCAAAGAGCATGCAAATTATAAAAATTGAGAGGAATCCCTGTGATTTCAGCTGAGATAGGCAACTCTACGGACCAACTGGGATGCAGAAAGAAATTACTTATTTGGTTCATTAGCTTTCCTTATGAGAAAAGATGTGAACAAAAAAATAAAAAGACTGATGGATAGACAATCAGAATGTTAGATTTACAGAGAGCATTAGTCATCACAGTATCACTTCAGCTCTAGTAATCAAGGGGTAAAAAAAAAAAAAATAAGAGTACAGTAATCAACTGGTCTATTGATTTAATAATGGGAAAATTGACACAACTCACTTCGTCTATTTCCTGTTAAAAAGTAACAATTAAATACGGTAGTGCTGCTTAAGAAACAAAAGTACCTGTACTGTATTCCAACAATTACAAAATCTAATCAAATAGCTTACAGAACTGCTCCAGTATTATAAGAGTCGATATAGAGGAACCTGTAAGAGGCATGAAAAAAAAGAAAGACTGATAGGTTAATCTGCTGTAGACTGTACTGATGGAACCAATAAAAAAATCCACATGATTTCCACCACATACAATTACTGTACTTACTCCTGAGCAATCTGTAGACTTGTTGTGCACATATTATCTTTCTCTACTGAGAGTGTCAGAATTTTGGCCTCCAGCGAGTTGATGTGGTCTTGAAAGTTGACAATTTCTTGGTGATGCTGATCTCTCTTACGATTCAGCTCGCCCTGTATCTGCTCTGCCTCATTTGTTACCTTCTTCAGTTCCCTCATACTCCGCTCAAACTCTAGCTGCTTTTCATTCAAGGCCTACATCGAGAAAAATTCATTAAATATTTAATAATTTGTATAATGTTTGAAAAAATATATATACAGGGTATAAAATATAAATACAGTACTGTATGTATTATGAGATGTACGTTAATGATAACTTTTACATATACCCCTATACATTACAGCTGCTTGTGTATTTTGAATTCTGTCCAGACTCCAAACAAATGATCACTATAATGAACCACTTATAAACATACACTTCTAGAAGAATTCAATAGCAAAGATATGACCAAACTGTTGTACCCTGAAAAAGATATCTTTCACTCTTTTTTGCACTTCATCTCTCTAAAAAAAAAAATACCTGTACTCTCACCATCTCAAGATTCATGACTTCCTGTGACATTTTTTTTATGCTAGTGTTATAGTCATCCTTGATCTTGGACACTTCTGCTTGAGCTTTCTTCCCAGCTTCCTCTGTGAGCGACGAAACAGTAGTCTCCAAGCGACACACTTCATCTGCAAATACAAATCTCTTCATAAAATACCACAATGCTCTCCAATTTATGCGCTTCATCTACAAATATGTATACTTCAGATAGACCAGTCATGCTGTGTCACATATTTATAGATTCAGACTATGAAGCAAAAACTTTATTCAGAAATATCAGCAGAAGTACAGATTTATGTAGAGTACAAAATATAGGTATTGTACAGTAATTCCCATGTGGTGACAATAGTTGAGAGTGTTGCCTTATGATGTAATGTGGTTCCCAAACACGGGGTCGCATAGAGGTCATGGGGTCGATGGGGTCCCATCGAGCTCGTAGTCCAGGTGTCAAGGACTGAAGGACGTGGCCGAAGGGTGCTGTCTCGTTAAGTCGGGACCATAAATTATGGTCAAGGGAATAATGCAGTTACTCTCTTTGTGTCAACTCAGGTCAGTCCAGGGAAGGCGAACACTGATGACACGTTATGCAGCAGAAAATCCACACTCCTCCTTTGAACTGTTCTCAGCTCAATTCACTTTGTACTTCCCATGGATGAAAACAAAAAATGGCAGCAAATATTAATGATAGATTCCCTGAGTTGCTTACTGAGTCTTTGGATTTTTTCAGTTTCTGTTCAAGACAGATGTAAAACAGTGTGGCTCTTTTGTCCTCAAAATAGCAGAATTACAGACTGACAATGAGGCAAGGGTGGATTTTGCCATTATGATGACATATCAATGCTTTGGGTTATTTATCAAATTGACATTCAGTGGTTAAAAACTGAGCTATCAAAGTTCTGATTCAATTTGGAAGCACCTATGTCTGCGAGGCAGCTTTCTCGTCAATGATGTTTATAAAAAATTATTACCATAACCATATATCAAACTTAAACTTAGAAAATTGTATGATATGTTGTTTAATCACACAATTATACCCTCAGATAACAGAATTTTCTAAAAATTATAATGCATACACATAACACATGAATTATGACTGATGTAACTTGTATTGAAAATTAATTATATGATGATGCACACGTTCACATACGAAATACGTATGACAGAGTTGTAACTAAGAAAACTGTATGTTATGTTGCTTAACCATGTAATTATACCCGCAGGTATAGAATATTAAATGATGTTACAAACATGTCACACATTAAACATAACAGAGTTGTTTTCTGCCAGTGTTTACAATTAAATTTCTCAGTTATGTAATGCATATTCCTTACTTGTTTTTATGGTTAAATACATATACCCCTGTATCAATATGTCCGTATTTACTCTAAGGATCCTCATAATTATATACAGCATATGTAATGACTTAGGGTTACAGTGGATAGGCGACAGTACTAGATGGAGTCACACTACCACATGAGATAGTTTAACTTATTTCTTCATTATCACAAGGAACACTCACACTATGGCTAGTACTTACTTAAGGCATGTTTTTCGCGTAGAAGTGCTGCGTCCTTCTCCACAAGAGCATCCTCAGCAATGCGTACACTTTCAGCCACCCGTTTTTGGGCTTCCTTTAATTTGTCCTTAACATTTAAGAGAATTTTCGACAAATGATCCTGAAAACAATGATCAATTTAGCTTACCTTCAGTTACAAACCACTGCAAACACCTTCACATCTTTTTTAGTGTTGCAAAACCTCTGCCTACTACATAGCAGAGAAGCCAAAAGTAAGAACAACACAAACTCTCTCTCATCTGTTGTCAATCATTCTTTCTAATTACTTTAACGCAAAAGTCTGCCTTGATGTCCCCTTTCCACAACAAGATGCAACCTGACACACCATGGCAGTACTCTAAGCTGCCAGGTGTATGATATGATGTTCATCCATTGTGACACACACACACACAATACTACTGCATAATGCAAATCTCAATAAATTCATGATTATTTTTAGTAAAATTTGGTGATTAATATGAGTTTGAACTAAACAGCTTCTAATCAAATCAATTATTGTGTCAATAAAATTTCCAATAATATAATTACCTTACTCTTATGAAGGGCTTCTGTCTGAGCCAACAAGGTTCGCAGGTCTTCACTCTGCTCTGTGAACTTGGAGGTGAGAGCTGTGAAGGAAGCTTTGACATCCTCCAGTGCCATTTCCTTATCATCCATGGCAGATCTTAAGGCATTGTTTCTCTGCTTCTCCTGGTCATATTGGGCCTCAAATGTGGACACCTGATAAAATATTGAATTCAGATAGAGAAACTTTACCCCAAAATAAAGGTACGAGTGCAGACTGTAATGTAAATCTGAGGTACAACTGTTCCTATGTGGTGACACCACACAATGTGTCCTAATATATATCTAAATAAAAATATCCAAAAACTATTTCAGGTACTACTGATATTCAATTATTCCAACTACTGTAATCAATGTGTTTCATACAACAGAATATCACTCACAAAGTAACCACAAAGCTATTTTAATCAATAACAGACCAACTATGACAATAATTCCTCAATTAAATAAAATTTCCAAGTTAGGGCATCACCATCCATTAAGTATTACAGTGCTGTACAATATACAATACAGTAGACCCTTGCCATTCACGAGGGATAGGTTCCAAGAAATGGCGCAAATTGGCAAAACCGCGAATAGCAACTTATACTACCTTAGTGCACTACTGTATACCTATACCAAACAACTGACCAGCCATGGCAGCACTCATCCCATCTTTTAACTTACAGTATCTAATAAAAAAACTTTCTTTGTCAGGGTATTCACTGACTTCTGCCTTTTACATTTCACTCCACTATCACTAGCACTGACACTAGGCAGTCTTTTATGGGCCATTTCACACAGAAACACTAAAGTTTTGAGAGTACAACATGAGATGCTGCATGGGGCGACTCACTGTGCTGTGGGAAAAGGCTTGCAAGCTAGCCACTATCTGCTTACTGTAAATTGTTGAAATTGCAAATTGCAAACTCATGAATGGCAAGGGTCTACTGTAATGTACTGTATATACAAAAAAATGGCTTTACAATTGATCTCTCAAAAAGCTTTAAATTAAATTATTTTTCAGACTCACCCTTTTCTTTAGTTCAACATTAGATTTGAGTATCTGCAGTTTTTCCTCCTCTATCTTTCCCACTTCAGTTCGTAGTCTGTCTGTTTCCTCTTCCAGCACCTGTACCACTCTTGAGTACTCCTCTTCTGACAACTGAACGAAGACACAATTATGGCCACCATAAATTTGAAGTAAAACAATAGAAAATATAACTGATCTTTTCCTATTTACCATAAATTTGAGTGACCCCAAAACTAGCCATCTAACTAACTAGGGCAAAACAGAATGTCTCCCTTGAACCAACAGGAACATACGTACAGTACGGTATGACATTGTGCAATATTTTTACTCCTAAAACCCTGCAAATTTTTTATCATATTACAGAACAAAATGACCTAATGTACTTAGAGAGGATAGTGTGTTTCAACTTTGTCCTATGTTTGAATGAAATGCATTTGAGAATGTCCAAGATCCAGCCTTTGATGAGAGAATGAACAGACTAGCTCCTGACCCTGAATATTGCCCAGTTGCAGGCTAAAAAAAAATCTTATTGGATTATGATACCACCCATACACTAACCTGGCCAGCTGGTGGAACGTAAGGAGTGCTGCCAGCCCCAGCCTGTAGGGTCACTACTTGATGTAGACGCTGAACTTCCAGAGCTTGTCTCTTACTCTCTGCTTGGATTAACTCCTTCTCCTGATACAGTATAAATAAAAAATATAATAATAATTTATCCATTGTCTTTACTCCTCTCCCACATAAGTATGGTGTGGTGGATCATGGGCTACAAGAAAACCGTTAAAAAAAAGAGAAGAAAAAAGAGAAAAAATAGTTAATCACATGTAAAAACATACCGAAGTTAATAAGTCAAACTCAATCAAAATTATGAGAAAACTAATCTAAAATCCCATAACAAGGAGAAACACTACACCTTGAGGGAAGTTTCCAGCTCCTGCTTCAACAAGTGAATCTCTTCAGGAAAGTCCTGTAAGGTGGCCGTGTGAGCTTGTTGCATCAGTGACTCTATCTTGCCCTGATAACGTTTATTGGCCGAGACTAGTTTGTGCTGCTGTAATGCCAGTTCCTCCTGAAGATTTTCTATCATCGTCTGCAATAACACACGTGATTAAATTATACAAAACTGTACTGTACATCAGTTAGGTTGTAAATCATTAAAGCTTAAAATACATACAGGTATACTCATACTGTACATATATTGTACAGTACGAACTCTAAGGAATATAGTGAATCAATACCTGTTGTCTTTGTAGGAGAGCAGCTTGCTTCTGGACAGTTTCCTCATAGTCTTGATACAAGATGTCCCTGAATGAAAAAAAAAAAATGAAAACTTCCACTCTAAAAAATGTTTTCACTGGAGGTAACATCTTGCTTGAGACTCTCTTCAACTAAACGCTTTTTTTCTGTGTTTCCAAGCAAATTATTGGTCATTTTGAAATATATTTTACATATTGACAATATATAATGCAGTGCAGTGTTGATTTAAAGAAAATAATCTTGAATTACACCAAGAGAGCTAAAATTTTATGGGTGAAATGGCACCATGGGGTGACTTCTCTTCCACCCCAATGCCTTCTCTTCTTCCTTCTCCTCCACCCCATTCTAAATCCCATCATCATCATCATCATCCAGGGCCTTCACATACATACCTCAAAGTAAGTGAACTTTTCTACCATTTTGTTGAATTTAGAAATTTTCGGTGAGCTGGAACCAATTACCCAAAAACCCATTGAAACAATGGTTTTGGGTTAACGAACTTTTCGGTTAGCGAGCGACCTTCTGGCAGTTGAGTTAGTTAACGGAGGGTCACTGTATATATGAATCAATACCTGTTGTCTTTGTAGGAGAGCAGCTTGCTTCTGGACAGTTTCCTCATAGTCTTGATACAAGATGTCCCTGAATGAAAAAAAAAAAATGAAAACTTCCACTCTAAAAAATACACAGACTTGTTATTTTTTCTGACAGACACCAACATGTGATCTAAAACAAGAAAATCAGTCAAACAAATTTACGTACTGTATCCAAAATTATCAGTAATTTATTCATCAAATGTTTTAATTAAAGACATTGTCATACCTTTCCATTTTTCTTGACAAGATCTGCTTCTACAACAACTCCAAACCTGAAATATAAATAATTTCACTCCAAAATCTGACATTAATACTAGCAGCCTGTAGCACATATTCTTCTCTACACCCAACGGTACACGTTTACTTAAGTGCTGCGAGCAATTTCTCCAGCAAAAACATTTTTTTCCTGCATGAGTTTTGCTGTTTTTTTTTATTGGAGATAGTTTTTTTTTTCTGGGTAAAACAAAAAACTACTGTTTTCTAATCATGGTCAAACATTATTTTTTCAGCTTTTCTGGAGAAATCAATATCCTCCAGTAAATAAAACAGCAAACTTTATGCAGGAAATTTTTTTTTTTTATTTTATGTACACAAAAGAAGCACTAACCTAACCTACCCCCCTCCCCAGAGTGGATATGCAATGTAGTCAGTATTTAACATCCTTATTTGGTTAATACTGTATACAGGAATAACCCACAGACGAATTATTTTTATTATTGTTTATTTTCTTATATTATTTTCATCAGTGAATTCTGTTATGATAATCATTTATTGTGCAAATTTTTCGTTTCACAGATAATTAGGCGCCTAGGCGTGCACTAGTTTGTCTTCCGGGCGGTAATGAGGACCAGAACTGTGCCTGGGGCAATTTGTTTTTCAGCATGTCGCGTGAAGGTTGTTGCAGGTTCTACATGGACGTAATTTGCAAATTTAGGGATAAAGACAATGAGACCCTTCAATTGCTTAAAGACCAGGGCATTATTCCTTTAGATAGAGACTGTCCGCACTGTGGGAATCCCTGTGCTTTCCAACCTGAAAGAAATTTGTTTCAATGTAATAATAAAATTATAAACAAGAAAAACAAGCGGCTGGAGCGTTGTGGCTACAGTTCCAATCCATATAAAGGAACTTGACGTGAAAATGCCAAGACTCATCCCAGTGTTTTGATTTTATTTATTAAATTTTTTTTTTACAAAAATATTTTACACGGAAATATTGTGAACTAACACTTCCTCAATGCTGTGGCTCGACTTTTTCCGCCATCACAGTAAATAACTCCACCGCCCGGGCTCTTTAAGCACCCGCATCATCTCACATCCAGAAAATGCCTCAAATTTCACCAGTTCTTTTTGTTTAATATATCGGGGAAATTAGGTAGGTTTGTTTGGTTTGGTTGGTTAGTTCTGTTCTTCTTACCCACATATGTTAAGTAACGTTTATTTTAAAAATATCAATTTTTTAACACATTTGCACAAACTACAACAGTGTCCACTATAAAATAACAGTGAAAATCAGTTGTTTTTATAATTTTTTCAATCAATTTCGGTCGCGGGTTAGTCCTGTATAATTACCCCTTATTTAACCTTGTAGTGGATTCCTCCCCTACAAGCACCGAACCTTCTCGAATTCCCCAGCCTACGCCTCCAGCGCCGCCCACGGAGCGGGGGTCAACTATCTACCCACGCCTACCCCCGCCTTATAAGGCCTGACACCGCTGTGACCAGCTCTCTTTTCTACCCAGTGCCACCAGCAAGCAACACCTCCTCCGCGCCAGCCGTGCGGCTGCTGCTCCCGCCAGCGACCTTGGCGTCCCTCAAGCCGCGTGCCCTCACTCTGGGAACCCTCACCACCCAGCTCTCTCTACTCAACGCTTATTACCATGCTACCTACCCAGCAACAAGTTGCATTGTACATCCAATACAATATGTATCCAGTGAGCACATTGTGAGTTTCCTCTCTCCATCCCATCCTGAGTGTGAACCAATATCGCATACCCCTACAAATGGTGACCCCGGAGTGACCCGAACACCCAGCCTTCTGATACCCCTACAACCTAACCTAACTTCCGGGGGCTTTGAACGTGCATTCGGTATTATAGTATGAATTAAAAAAAAGAAACACAAACTCAAAAGAGAACACTGTCACTAGCAAATAACCAAAAAAATTAGGATACACCCCATTTCGTAACCCATCCACATCGTCACCGACCCGGTTCGTCACCAAAACCCCAATTCGTCACCAATATCAAATCCGTTTCATCATTAACAATCGCTGGTATTAGTGACAAATTGTTATTTATTATTTTACAAATATGGAAATTACACATGTATACAGACGACTCGGGAAGTATTGTTATTATTATACATGAATATTAATCATTTAATGAAGAAAATTATTAAAACATTGGTAAATAAACAAATGAAAAATTATTGTGTTATTACTATACATGAATATTATTTGTTTAATAAAGAAACTATTCAACTTTGGTAAATAAACAAAATACAGAACAAATGAAGGTGATTTGGCACCAGCGCTTAAAGCACCGAGTAGTAAGTTGATTGCAGGCGTATTAACAATGTTTTTAATTTATATTTTCGTATTTAATCAATTGTCTTAGTGTTTTTTATTATTTTCTATCCCAAGTAATAGTTATTTTCGTGTATATTTTACTTTTATCCTTTTCACCACTGCTCGGCTCTTTAGCCGCTTGGACGATCAGTCACGTCTCTGTTACGCACCGTTGCAAGTACTGGGTATGCACTGGCTCCTGAGTATATCTGAACCTGGTCCAGTGCTTATCCAGTCTAAGCACAAGCTAAAATCTTGCACAAGAAAAGCAAATAATGACAAACAAGAAACGTAACCGATCGCCCAAGCGGCTAACGAATAACGATCCGTGGTGTAGAGTAAAAGTATCTCTGGAAGCTGTGGGACGAATATGAAGAAAAATGTTACCACTTCTAATTTCTTAAAAAAAAGTCAGTGTCTTCTTCCAAGCTTGCATAAGTATTAACAATGTTTTTATTTTTTATTTTCGTCTTGAATTAATTGTCTGCAAGTGTTTTTAT
>NW_024732238.1:7452770-7516496 GCF_018991925.1 Homarus americanus | reverse complement strand
TCCAAGGACGCATCCCAGGCACGTTCCTAGCTGCCGCGTGCTCCCAGAGGCCCTGGGACCGTGGTGCTCTGCCACAACGGCAGTGGCGCGCTTCAGGGGCCCTTTCAAAGGCGTGGAAGCCCCTGGTGCTCCTTTATGGGGCGCCACCGTTCCAGGACCCCTGCCAAGGCCTGTGGCTCACAATAGGTCCCTCCTAGGGGAGTCAGTTCCAAAACAGTGCCCCATAGAGGTCCCTTGGGGAGACACCGCCTCTGGAAGGGCCTCTGAATGTGCCACTGCTTGGTAGGGCTGAGGTGCCGCCGTCCCCCTGAGAACACCCCAGAAGGCGCCTTTTTTCCCTGTAAGGGACCCTGGATCGCCACCATCCCTGTGAGGGTCACTGGCCATGCCAGGCACGAGGCGCCCTGTGGCCCTTCTGAGGAGATTGCCCCAGAGGACCCAGCCGGGCGCTGGATCCCTCCCGCACTCTAGGAACAACTGTATTCCTAGGGGCCTTCATGAAGGTGGCTTCCAGCAGAAGCCCTCCCAGTAGTCAGCTCAAGCTTCCATGGGCCTTCAGGGACGGGTAATGCTCCAAGAACCCTCGTGGACAGTGGCCATTTAGGGACCATTGGCAGACGGCGCAGGCCCCAGGACCCTGCTGAAGTGCTGGCGAACCTAGGGGCCCTACAGGGACAGCTGATCCATGAGTCTTTCCAGGACAGGGCAATTCCAGGCACGCCCTAGGACCGGTGTTCTAGCGGCCTGCCAGCGGCCTTCGGGGCCTTCCATAGGCGGCCTCCAGGCCACATTTTCAGTAGCGGGGGGTCAACGTTCTGGACCCTGCCAAGGCCTGTGTTCAATAGCCCAGTGGAGTCGGCGCCCAAAACAATGGATAGTGGTGTCGCAAGCATATTTGCATTCTTCCAGTAACTTCTTACTTAACTGCATTGGTAATAGAGGTAACGTCATCAAATTATGTCACAGGTTTGAGAGGAATCAGGCCAGCACACCAACTTATGTTTTGCTGTTGGATATATATTCTCCTTTTCATTGTTCAGGCTGCGATAAATACTTCGGAAAATGCAAGGGCGTTCATTTATTTGACGCCATATCTCCCAGAGAATAGACCAACAGCAAAGATAAGCGTGTTGTGCCAGACCGATTGCTCTGTTCTCCCTGCCGTAATTTGATGACGTTGAAGATGAGTCATCATTCACATTGAAAAAAGCAGTGATTATTGGACGAATGCAAAATGTACGACAAAAACGCCAGTTCAAGATGAGCCAGGAAGGCCCTGGGGCGTTGCCCCTGGCAGAGAGACCCTGCCGCCCCTGAAAGGCACCCACCATGACTAGGAAGGCCCATGTCACATTGCTGCCCTAGGAGGGCCCATAGGGCGCTGGGTGAGGCCTGGCAGGGTCATGTAGAGGCGCCCCATAGAGGGACCCCACACGCCGCCCTGGAAGGGCTCTGAATGGTGCCAATGTTGTGGTATGGCCCCTGGAGGCGCTGCCAACCCCTGGAAATGCCTCTCTGTTGTCCTCGAAACCGCCTGGAAGGCGGCCTCCTGTCCCTTGGGTGACCCTGGGATCGCCACTATCCTCGTGAGGGTCACTTGGCCACGCCAGGCACGGAGGCACCTATCCTCTCATAGGCTTCATTTCGTGTTCCCCCGGGGAATTCCGTCAGGGCGCGATCCCACCAGGGGTATCTTAGGACAACCGGTAACTTAGGGCCTTCAGGGGAAGGCGGCGTCGACAGGGCTCCTCCAGGAATGCCGAGCTCCGGCGGCTCCCGCCTCCTTAGGGATGTTGCACGGACCGTGAGGGGACGCAGTAACGCCTTTAGGGAATTTCACAGGGACGGCGCGCTCTACGAGCCCCTGATAGGGTGTTAGCTACCCCAGGGGGTGCCATGACCCTAGGGGCTCCCCTCATACAGGACAGCCACGATCCTGGGGCCTTTCCAGAGACGGGACGCCTCCAGTACGTTCCTTGGCGACAGTGGTGCTCAGGAGGCTCCCGCCAGCGGCGGCACCTTCAGGGCTCTTCCAGGAGGCGTGGCGCCCCTCAGCCTTATGGGGCGGCCACTGCTCCCAGGACCCTGCCAAGGCCTGTGGCTCACAATAGTCCTCCTAGGGGAGTGCAGCCCCCAAAACAATGGATAAGTGTAAGTCAGCATAGACATGTTTCTTCTTCCAGTAGTCTTCACTTAACCGCATTGGTGAATAGGTAATGTCGTTGTTCGTTATTAGAAAACAGAGTTATCCGTTAACAACACCCCTAACTTATGGCTGTTGATATTTGTCTCTCCTTTTCATTGTCTAGGCTATGTATAATACTGAAAAATGCTAAGGGCGGTGTCTCTATTTATTTAACGCTATATCTCCTGAGTTTAAATATGAAACGAGAATAAATATCCAACAGCAAAGCATAAGTTAGTGTTGTGCTGACTCAATTGCTCTGTTCTATTGGTTGTAATTTGATGACGCTACATCTGCTCACCAATCACAGTTAAGTAAGGGATTACTGGACGACGCAAACAACACAAAACTATGCTCTGGGACAATGCATGAAAGGGGCCCCAGGCGCCGTCGCTCTGGCAAAGACCCGCCGCCCCTGAAAGCGTGCACCCACTGCCACTAGGGAGGGCTCCATACCAGCTTCTGGCCTGGGCGGAGGGGCCCATAGGGATGGGCAGCCCTGCAGAGTTCTGGGGGCAGAGGCTCACAGAGGTCCCTGAGACCCTGGAAGGGCCTCGAATAAAAGCCACTGCCAGAAGCCCCTGGGGTTGCTGTCCTGAGAACACCCCCTAAAAGGCCTTTTTTCCTGTAAGGACCCCGACGCTACTATCCCTGTGAGGGTCACTTGGCCATGCCAGGCACGGAGGCGCTCTAGGCACTTGAGATAGCGGTGCCCTTCCAGAGGACCTGTCAGGGCGCCTGGATCCTCCCTGCACCTTTAGGAACATCTGTATTCCTAGGGGGCCTTTATGGAAGGCGGCTCTACAGAGCCTTCCTCCAGAACAGTCAAGCTTCCATGGCCTCAGGGACGGTGTAATGCTCAAGGGAACCTTGCAGGGACAGTAATCGCGCCTAGGGACCGTCACAGGGACGGTGGCGGCCCCATGGACCCTGTTAGGGGCGCTGGCGAAACCCTGAAATTTCACAGGACAGCCATGAACCATGAGTCCTTTCCAGGGACAGGGCACCTCCAGGTACGTTCCTAGGGACCGTGGTGTTCCCAGCTGCCCTGCCAGCGGGTGGGGCTCGGGGGCCTTCCATAGGCGTGTGTGCTCCCCCAGGCCACTTTATGGGGCGCCACTGTGCTCCCATGGACCCCAAGCAAGGCTCAGGTTCACAATAGGTCCTCCTTAGTGAAGCCGGCGTCCCCAAAACAATGGATAGTGGTGTCGCATATATTGCATTCTTCCGTAATTCTTTACTTAATCAGATTGGTGGAATGAGAGGAATGTCAAATTGCCAATAGGAAAAAACAGAGAATTAGTCAGCACAACACCCCACCCTATGTTTTGCTGTTGATATATGATTTCCTTTTCATTGTTCAGGCTATATAATACTGAAAAATCATGTACAGTGTCTATTTATTTGACGCTACATTCCCAGAGTTTAAATAGTGAAAACGAGAATATATATCCAACAGCAAAGCATAAGTTGGGGTGTTGTGCTGATCAGATTGCTCTGTTCTCCTATTGGTTGTAATTTGATGACGTTACATTTTGCTCCACCAATCACAATTATAAGGGATTACTGACGCACGCAAATGTACTACAAAACTACGGTTCTTGGGCGATGTTGTTTGTGAGTAGTGCCCTGGGCGCTGGCTGCCTCGGCAGAGAGACCCTGCCGCCCCTGGAAAGGCACCTCACCATGACTAGGAAGTGCCCATATTGTTGCCGGCCCTAGAGGCCCAAGAGGGGCGCCAGCCCCTGGTGCAGGGGTCATTAGGGGTAGAGGCGCCCCATAGAGACCCTGGGCGAGACGCCGCCTGGAAGTGCCTCTGAATGCGCCACTGTGCCAGGTATGGGCCCTGGAGGCTGCCGTCTCCTGGAAATACCTCTGAAGGCGCTGTCGTCCCTGGGAAATCGCCCCGAAGGCGGCCCTGTCCCTGGGTGACCCTGGGATCGCCACTATCCCTCGTGAGGTCACTTGGCCATGCCAGGCACGGAGGCACCCCCAGGGTCCTCAGGCTCGGCTGTGACTTCGGGGACCGGCTCAGGGCGCTGATCCACCAGGGTAGTCTTAGGACAACTGCATCCTAGGGCCTCTCTCAGGAAGGTTGCGGCGTCGACAGGGCCCTCTAGGACCAGCCGAAGCTTCCATGGCCCTCTCTAGATGGCAAGGCTGCAATGGACCTCGCAGGGACGGCAACGCTCCTAGGGACCTCACAGGGACGGCGGCGCCCCCATGAGCCCCATAGGGGCGCTAGCTGGCCCCAGGGGCGCCAGCGACCCAGGGGCCCCACAGGACAGCCACGATCCTGGGCCTCTTCCAGACGGACGCCCAGGCACGTTCCTAAGGACAGTGGTGCCTCAGAGTGCCTGGCCAGCGGCGGTGGCACTCAGGGGTTTTTCCAGAGGTGGTTTCAGCCCTTATAAAGCGCCACTGCCCCAGGGACCCCTGCCACAAGGCCTGTGGCTCACAATAGGTCCTCCTCCTAGGGGAGGCAGCCCCAAAACACGTGATACAGTGTGCCCATGCTTTTGCCTTCTTCTGCAAATTCTTACTTAACTGTGATTGGTAGAATAAAACATTAATTGAGCAGTTAATAGGAAAACAGAGTTAATCAATCAGCACAACACCCTAACTTATGTTTTGCTGTTGATATTGCCCTCCTTTTCATTGTTCAGGTTAAGTATAATACTGAAAATGCTAAGGGCAGTGTCTATTTATTTAACGCTTACATTCCCTGAGTTTAAATAGTGAAACGAGAATAAATATCCAACAGCAAAAGCATAAGTTGGGGTGTTGTGCTGACTAATTGCTCTGTTCTCCTATTGGTCAGGTAATTTGATGACGTTAAGACCTTGCTCCACCAATCATGCTAAGGCGGGATTACTGGACGAATGCAAAATGTACGACAAACTATGAAGTTCTTGGGACAATGGTGCATGTGAAAGGGCCCCTGGGGGTTGTCACTTGGCAAAGACCGTTGCCCTGGAAAGGCAATCGACTTGCCACTCAGGGGAGGGCTCCATACCAGCGCCTTCGGCTCAAGGAGGGCCCATAGGGGATGCAACTCTGGCAGAGTTCTCAGGGGCAGAGGCGCCCACAGAGGTCCCTGGAGACACCGCCTGGAAGGGCCTCTGAATGTGCCACTGCTTTGGTAGGGCCCCTGGGGGAAGGTTGTCCCTGAGAACACCCCAAAAGGCGCCTTTTTCCCTGTAAGGGACCCCTGGATTGCTACCATCCCTGTGAGGGTCACTTGGCCATGCCAGGCACGGAGGTGCCCCCAGGCCTCGAGGATTTGGCGGTGCCCCCAGAGGACCCGGTCAGGGGCGCTGGATCCTCCTGGGCACTTCTGTGGAACATCTGTATCTTAGGGCCTTCTCATGGAAGGCGTTTCCTTACAGAAGCTCTCCAGGAACAGTCAAGCTTCCAGCGGCCTCTAGGGACGGCAATGCTCCAAGGGAACCTTGCAGGACAGTAACGCCTAGGGACCGTCATAGGGACGGCGGCGCAACTTATGGACCCCTGTTAGGGCGCTGGCGAACTAGGGGCCCTCAAGGAGACAGCCATGATCCATGAGTCCTTTTCCAGGACAGGGGCACCTCCAGACGTTCCTAGGGACCTGTGGTGCTCCCAGCGGCCTGGTTAGTGGCGGAAGCCTTCAAAGCTCTTCCATAGGCGGTAGCCCCCCAGGCCACTTTTATGGGGCGCCACTGCTCCCATGGACCCTGCCAAGGCTCAGGCTCAATAGTCCTCCAGGAGTCGGCGCCCCAAAATGCATGGATAGTGGTGTCGCATATTATTGCATTCTTTTCCAGTAATCTCTTACTTAACTGTGATGGTGGAATGAGAGGTAACGTCATCAAAATTACAGCCAATAGGAAAACAGAGGAATTTAGTCGAAATAACAATCAACTTATGTTTTGCTGTTGATATATATCTTCCTTTTCATTGTTCAGTTATGATAATACTGAAAATACTATGTAAAGTGGTGTCTATTTATTTGACGAACTATCTCCCAGAGTTTAAACAGTGAAACGAGAATATATATCCAACAGCAGTTATGTTAGAAAGGATTGATTGTTTCATTTATTACGTAATTGATGACGTTATATTTTATTCACCAATCACACTAAGTAAGGATTACTGGATCTAATGCAAAATGTACCCACAAACCACAGCTTGTGAAGGCCCCTGGGGCTGCCGTCCGGCAGAGACTTGCCGTTCCCTGGAAAGGCAATCACCACGACTAGAAGGCCCATACTATTGCTGCCGGCCTGTGGAGGGGCCCATAGGCGCTGTAGCCTCTGGCAGGGTCATTGGGGGGGTAGAGGCGCCCCATGAGGACCCGGGCGAGACGCCTGAAGGCCTCCTGAATGCGCCACTGCTGGTATGGCCCTGGAGTGCCGCTGTCCCTGAAATACCTCTGAAGGCGCTGCTGCCCCTGGGAACCGCCCCTGAAGTGGTCTCTGTCTCCCTGTAAGGACCCTGGGATCGCCACCATCCCCGGGTGAGTCACTTGGCCATGCCAGGCACGTGAGGCACCCCCAGGGTCCTCTCAGGCTCGGCTGTGGCCCCGGGGACCTGTCAGGGGCGCTGGATTCCACCAGGGTGGTCTTAGGACAACTGTAATCCTAGGGCCTTCAGAAGGCAGCCCATAGGCTCCAGGAACAGCGTAGCTTCCATGGCCCTCCCCAGGATGCAGCAAGGCTGCAATGGACCTCGCAGGACGGCACGCTCCTAGGGACCCTCACAGGACGGCGGCGTTCCATGGCCTGATAGGGAGGCTAGCTACCCCAGGGGCGCTTGAAGGACCCTAGGGGCCCCTCTACAGGGACAGCCACGATCCCTGGGGCCTTCCAGAGGACGGACGCCCAGGCACGCTCCCATGATGGCTCTACAGGCGCGGCCACCTAGGGGCGCTAGCGACCCTAAGGACCCTCACAGGGACAGCCTTGATCCCTGGGGCCTTCCCTGGGACAGAGGCGCTTCTAGGTACGTTCCTAGGGACTGTGGTGCTCCCAGAGGCCCTGCCAGCGGCGGTGGCGCCTTCAGGGTCCCTTCCAGAGGCGCTGGCTCCCCCAGGCCTCTTTATGGGGCGCCACTGCTCCCAGGGACCCTGCCAAGGCCTGTGATTGGTGGAATGAGAGGTCACGTCATCAAATTACAGCCAATAGGAAAACACAGCAATCAGTCAGCACAACACCCCAACTTATGTTTTGCTGTTGGATATTTATTCTCCTTTTCATTGTTCAGGTTGCTATAATACTGAAAATGCTATGGGCAGTGTCCATTTATTTAACGTCATATCTTCCTCAGTTTAAATAGTGAAACGAGAATAAATATCCAACAGCAAAGCATAAGTTGGGGTGTTGTGCTGACTGATTGCTCTGTTCTTCTATTGGCTGCAATTTGATGACGTTACATCTTGCTCCACCAATCACAGTTAAGTAAGGGATTACTGGACGAATGCAAAATGTACAACAAAACTATGAAGTTCTTGGGGCGATGCTGCATGTGGAAGGGCCCCTGGGGGCACCGACGCCCCTGGAAGAGACCCTACTGCCCCTGGAAAGGCACCCACTGCCACTAGGAGGGCCCATAACAGCGCCACCGGCCCTAGGAGGGCCCATAGGGGCGCCGCATCCCCTGGCAGGGTCCTTGGGTGCAAAGGCTCCTCATAGAGAGACCCTGGCGGAGACACCGCCTCTGGAAGGGCCTCTGAATGTGCCACCACTGTGGTATGGCCCCTCGAGCCAAAGCGGTCCCTGGGAACACCCCTGAAGGCGCCCCTGTCCCTGTAAGGGACCCTGGGATCGCCTCCATCCCTGTGAGGGTCACTTGGCCATGCCAGGCATGGAGGCGCCCCCAGGACCCTCTTAGGGTCAGCGGCGCCCCCACAGGACATGTCACGGGCGCTGGATCCACTAGGGCACCCTTAGGGACAACTCCAATCCTAGGGGCCTTCTAAGGGAAGGCGGCGTCGACAGGAGCTCCTTCAGGAACAGCCGAGCTTCCATGGGCCTCTCAGGGACGGCAACTCGGGACCCTCACAAGGACGGCAACGCTCCTAGGGACCATCACAGGGACGGCGGCGCCCCCATGAGCCCTGCTAGGGGCACTGGCGACCCTAAGGGGCCTCACAGGGACAGCCATGATCTCTGGGGTCTTTCCAGGGACGGGGCCGCCTCTAGGTACGTTCCTACAGACCGTGGTGCTCCGAGAGGCCCTGCCAGTGGCGGTTGCGCCTTCAGGGGCCCTTCCAGAGGCGGTGGCTCCCCCGAGGCTTCTTTATGAGCCGCCACTGCTCCCAGGGATCCTGCCAAGGCCTGTGGCTCACAATAGGTCCTCCTAGGGGAGGCGGTGCCCCAAAACAATGGATAGTGGTGTCGTATATATTGCATTCTTCCAGTAATCTCTTACTTAACTGTAATTGGTGGAATACGATGTAACGTCATCAAATTACAGCCAATAGGAAAACAGAGGAATCAGTCAGCACAACACCCCAACTTATGTTTTGCTGTTGGATATTTATTCTCCTTTTCATTGTTCAGGTTGCGAAAATACTGAAAATGCTATGGGCAGTGTCTATTATACGTCATATCTCCCAGAGTTTAAATAGTGAAACGAAAATAAATATCCAACAGCAAAGCATAAGTTGGGGTGTTGTGCTGACTGATTGCCCTGTTCTCCTATTGGCTATAATTTGATGACGTTACATCTTGCTCCACCAATCACAGTTAAGTAAGGGATTACTGGACGAGCGCAAAATGTAAGACAAAACTATGAAGTTCTTAGGGCGATGCTGCTTGTGGAAGGGCCCCTGGGGGCGCCATCGCCCGTGGCAGAGACCCGGACGCCCCTGGAAAGGCACCCACTATGACTAGGAGGGCCCATACCAACGCTGAGGGCCTTAGGAGGGCCCATAAGGGCGCTGCAGCCCTTGGCAGGGTCATTTGGGTCAGACGCGCCCCATAAAGTGACCCTGCGTGAGACACCGCCTCTGGAAGTGCCACTCAATGCGCCAACTCTGCTGTATGGCCCCTGGGGGCGCCGCCGTCCCTGGGAACACCCCTCAAGGCTCCCCCATCCCTGAAAAGGACACTGGGATCGCCGCTATCCCTGTGAGGGTCACTTGGCCATGCAAGGCACGGAGGCATCCCGAGGGCCCTCTCAGGGACGGCGGTGGCCCCAGGGGACCTGTCAGGGGCGCTGGATCCACCAGGGGCGCTCTTAGGGACAACTTCAATCCTAGAGGCCTTCTCAGGGAAGGCAGCGTCGACAGGGGCTCCTCCAGGAACAGCCGAGCTTCCATGGGCCTCTGAGGGATGGCAACGTTCCAAGGGACCCTCGCAGGGACGGCAACGCTCCTAGGGACCCTCACAGGGACGGCGGCGCCCCCATGGGCCCTGCTATGGGCGTTAGCTATCCTAGGGGCGCTAGCGACCCTAGGGACCCTCACAGGGACAGCCTTGATCCCTGGGGCCTTCCCTGGGACAGAGGCGCCTCTAGGTACGTTCCTAGGGACTGTGGTGCTCCCAGAGTCCCTGCCAGCGGCGGTGGCGCCTTCAGGGGCCCTTCCAGAGGCGGTGGCTCCCCCAGGCCTCTTTATGAGGCCCCACTGCTCCCAGGGACCCTGCCAAGGCCTGTGGCTCACAATAGGTCCTCTTAGGGGAGGCGGCGCCCCAAAACAATGGATAGTGGTGTCGTACATATTGCATTCTTCAAGTAATCTCTTACTTAACTGTGATTGGTGGAATGAGAGGTCACGTCATCAAATTACAGCCAATAGGAAAACAGAGCAATCAGTCAGCACAACACCCCAACTTATGTTTTGCTGTTGGATATTTATTCTCCTTTTCATTGTTCAGGTTGCTATAATACTGAAAATGCTATGGGCAGTGTCCATTTATTTAACGTCATATCTCCCACAGTTTAAATAGTGAAACAAGAATAAATATCCAACAGCAAAGCATAAGTTGGGGTGTTGTGCCGACTGATTGCTCTGTTCTTCTATTGGCTGTAATTTGATGACGTTACATCTTGCTCCACCAATCACAGTTAAGTAAGGGATTACTGGACGAATGCAAAATGTACGACAAAACTATGAAGTTCTTAGGGCGATGCTGCTTGTGGAAGGGCCCCTGGGGGCGCCGTCGCCCCTGGAAGAGACCCTACTGCCCCTGGAAAGGCACCCACTGCCACCGGCCCTAGGAAGGCCCATAGGGGCCCCGCAACCCCTAGCAGTGTCCTTGGGTGCAGAGGCTCCTCATAGAGGGACCCTGGCGGAGACACCGCCTCTGGAAGGGCCTCTGAATGTGCCACCACTGTGGTATGGCCCCTGAGGGCAAAGCGGTCCCTGGGAACACCCCTGAAGATGCCCCCGTCCCTGTAAGGGACCCTGGGATCGCCGCTATCCCTGTGAGGGTCACTTGGCCATGCCAGGCATGAAGGCGCCCCCAGGACCCTCTTATGGTCAGCGGTGCCCCCAGGGGACCTGTCACGGGCGCTGGTCCCCCAGGGGCGCTCGTAGGGCCAGCTGCAATCCTAGGGGCCTTCTAAGGGAAGGTGGCGTCGACAGGAGCTCCTTCAGGAACAGCCGAGCTTCCGTGGGCCTCTCAGGGACGGCAACACGGGACCCTCACAGGGACGGCAACGCTCCTAGGGACCATCACAGGGACGGCGGCGCCCCCATGAGCCCTGCTAGGGGCATTGGCGACCCTAAGGGGCCTCACAGGGGCAGCCATGATCTCTGGGGTCTTTCCAGGGACGGGGGCGCCTCTAGGTACGTTCCTAGAGACTGTGGTGCTCCGAGAGGCCATGCAAGTGGTGGTGGCGCCTTCAGGGGCCCTTCCAGAGGCGGTGGCTCCCCCGAGGCCTCTTTATGGGGCGCCACTGCTCCCAGGGATCCTGCCAAGGCCTGTGGCTCACAATAGGTCCTCCTAGGGGAGGCGGTGCCCCAAAACAAGGATACGATACGAAGTCTTTAGTTAAGAGGTGAAAGAAGATTATTAGGAGTTGAAGGAAAAGTGGTGAAACTGAAATACAGTAGGAGTAGAAAGAATCTGGGCTCAACCAGATCGCTTCATCTTTCTTATTGGTGTTTTGTCTTTGTTCTGCTCCCTTGGGTCGTCAGACCTTTGTATTAATATTGGTTTATTTATATAATGCTGCTTATTATTATTATTTTGTTATTGTTGGAGTTAGTGAGCCCGCCCAGGTCCTTGTGTAACTGGGAGGGTAGTCACATTTTTTTTTTGAGGTGTTAGTTAAGTGTTAGTTGTGTTAGTCTAAAGGTACACTGTATGGAGAGGCCTGCCAGGTTCTTAGTGGAGCTGGTTGGTCACTCTCATCTTTATTCCTCTAGTAATGTTTTATGTAGAAATGTGTATGTTGAGGCAGGAGGTGGTTCAGTTACTTCTTCCTGGCTGATATAGCTGGGAGGGTAATCACATTATTATTATTATATATTTTTTTTTTGGAGTTAGTGAGGCCCAGGTCCTTGTGTAGCTGGGAGGGTAGTCATTTACTAAGATGTTAGTTAAATGTTAAATGTTAAATGTTAAATATTAGTTATGTTAGTCTAAAGGTACGCTGTATGGAGAGGCCTGCCAGGTTCTTGTGGAGCTGGTAGGTCACTCTCATCTTTTATTCTCTCTATTAATGTTTTATATGTATATTGGGGCAGGAGATGGTTCAATTACTTTCTTCCTGGCTGATTTAAACCAACTGTGTTCTTGGAATTCTTCGTTGTCTATATTATTTATCCAGTTTTGATATGTTTCTGTGTTAAGTTCAGTCACTTTTTTCCAAATATTTACAGCTTTGTTGTGTATATCTACATTGATTGCTAAGAGGTTTGCTCTCTTGTGTAGCTGTTCATTATTGATGTGGTCTGTATATTTTATGTTATATATAAATCTGAGGGCTATATTTTGTACTGTTTGTAACCTTTTAATGCACGTTTTACTAAGGGTGTTCAATGGGATGGGTGGGTAGTCCATAATTGATTTAACAAGGGCAATATAAATCTTTCTTTTGTTATTAATGCTAAGGTTCTTAAAGCGTTTTATTTTTGATAATCTTATTCTTGCCTGTCGTTCTTTATCTTTTAAGTATGTTATATATCCTCTTTTTGTTAGTTTTAATCCAAGCATCCTACCTTCAGTGTCGTATGGGTATAGTTCCTGGTCGACTATTACTGGACTTGTTTTAATCTTGGCTATTGGTATTATCTTGAATTTGTTCTTATTTGTCCTGATTTTCCATTTTTTCTCAAAATCATTTATGTTTTTTATCGCTCTTACCGTGTAGAGTGCCATAAATTGAGTTGATTTTCCTGGGTATGATACTATTTGAGTAATATCATCAGCAAACATTACATATTCGCTAAAGGGGGTAGGTTGAGGTGTGTCTGAAGTATAAATTGTATATAGTGTTGGAGAAAGGCATCCTCCTTGAGGTACTCCACTCTCAAGATTAAACATAGTTCCCAAAAAGTTTCCAATTTGAATTTGTGCTCTCCTATCATCTAAATAGTTACACAATATTCTTAGCAAGTATTCGTTAAGTCCCAGTTTTAATATTTTATATTTCAAGCCTAAATGCCAAACTTTATCAAAAGCCTTAGAAACATCCCTTAAAATTATATTGATCTGGTTACCCTTGCTTTTTTCTATTGCAATTATTTCCGTTATTGTAGCTATTGCAGTTAGGGTATTTCTATTGGGCATAAATCCATGTTGTCTGTTGTTAGTTTTCCCATGTTGTGTTAAAAAGGCTATAAGTCTTGAATTTAATATTTTTTCCAATAGTTTCCCGGTAATTTCTAATAAAGATATTGGCCTGTAGTTTAATATTTCCTTATTGTCCTTACCCTCCTTAGGAATAAATATCATTTTAGCATATTTTAGTTTGTCTGGAAAGTAACCAGTTATTAAGCATGCGTTATAAATGTTTAATAGTGTATTTAAAATGTTTTCAGGTAGATTCATGATCATATTTCGTGTAATACCTGTGAGCCCAGGGCTTTTTCCTTAAATTTCCTCAGACAGTGCATCATTTCTCCCATGGTTATTATTTGATTATTAGGTAATAAGTTATAGTCTATATATTGCCTTGGGGTGATTCTATGTATTTGTCTTCCCATTTCTTCTTCTATCCTTTCTTCGTGTTCACTATCAAAATCTTCATTTTCCTCATCTGATATTTTAAAAACTTTTACCCATTCCCTTTTGAATGCTGACTCTTGTTCATTTTCCTCGTGCAATTTTGTTCCATTTTGGTCTTTAATGTATGGTGTTTTTTGCTTGTTGTGCCCCATCATTTTGTTTATGGAAGTCCAAAATGTTTTTGTCTTTAGTCATGTCAGCCGCCATTATAATATCATTCCATTTTTTATTGTTTGCTTCCTTACATGCGTCTCTTAATTTTATCTGTAGTGCTCTCTGTGTCGTATATAGCCATCTGTTACTGCCGTGTCTTTCCATATACCTGTTTATTTCATTGTAATAGGTCTGGATTAATTTAACTTCTTCTGGTAGTCTGTTGTTGGGTAATGTTCTAAAGTGTGAAGTAGGAGTGTGTTTGGTTATAGATGTTTTTATTGCTGAGTGCAGTCTGTCCATTTCTGAGTCTATATCTTCTGTTGTTTTCCCCTTGTAGGTTAATCGAGTGGTGATTACTTAAGTCGTCTTGAAGCTGTCCCAGTCTGTTTTACTCATTTTCAGTCTCTTTTTTATTGGTATCTGTATGGGGCTTGTTGACAGTGTTAGTATAATTGGCAGATGGTCACTGCCTGTAAGAGGTCCCTGTATTATATGGTAATTGAAAAAGGCTTTGTTTGTTGGTAAAATTTTGTCTGGTGTCGATTGTGTATTGTGATTTCTCCAGGTTGGAAAGTTAGGACCCAGATGATTGATTTTCCCTAAATTTATTAATTGATTAAGGGCGTTTCCCACGACGTTATTATTTGTATTGTCAAAAATCCTATGTCTGGCGTTAAAGTCTCCTAAGATGTACATCGGATGACTGTTGTTAGCCAATTTTAATAGGTCTTCTATAGGTAAGTAGGGTCGTCTCGGTGGGAGATAAGTAGTAGCAATAATTACGTCTCCTTGAGTTGTATTTATTTTTATTGCTAGAAATTCATCCTGGAAGTCATCAATTAGTTTAAATTTTAAGTTTCTTTTAACCGCTATCGCTACTCCGTCATTTTTCTCGCCCGATTTATTTCTTTGGTTTACATAATAGTTAAAGAGTTTTATGTTGTTGTTTTCTGTCTCACCGTGACTGTTTATTAGTATAATGTCAGGGTCAATTTCTTGATATATATTACTTAGGTTAATTCTCTCGGTCTTCCAGTTTCTTACGTTGTGTTGTATTATTCTTAAAGTTCTTACTGTTTGTCTATTGTCCATTATTTCTTATACTTGGATTGTGACTGTTGAAGTGGAGACCTATCATCCTGTTTCCCGCTTCTGACTCTTCTAAACTCTGACGGGTCTACTATTTTAAAGTCTTTGGTCGTAATCTTTAGTTTGTCCGTAGTAATTAGTGACCAGACATAATCTTCACTTAGGGATTTTTCTTGATATGTCCACTTGTATATCCCTCCTTCACAGTTTTTTACTATTGTCCCTCCTGTTGGTCTCGATGTTGGGATTCCATGTTTTGTTGTAGTGATAACTTTTAATCCAATATCTTCAGCAGATTCAGGTTGTATATTGTGATCAGTTTCCATCTTATCTTCTCTCCTCCTACTCCTTTGTCTTATAGTCTGTCCTTTTGTTATTTCTATCTTCTCTTTGTCACTTCTAGTCATTTGTCTGGGATCTCTATCAGTCGCTTGTGTTCCTTGTGTATCAGCTGTTGCTCCTTGCTCAAACCTTTGTTCGTCTAGATGTAGTCTTTCTCTCAGTTCGCTTGCATATGTTGCCTGAAATAGTTTTTCGGATTGTGGATTCTCTGGAAATATCATCTCTGGTAGATTATTCAATTTAAACATTTTCCTTAATTCCTCATTGTATGATCCGGGTGCAATGATATTGTGCAAATGTGCATGGATCATACTAATCATTACCTTATCATGTATTGGCTCACTTAGGTTTAATATGGTGGATTCTGGTCTATGAGCCTCTTGGACCGCTCTCTTTGCTATTTCGACGTATGTCGTATCCTTCTTGTCTTGTTCCCTGGCTCATCTTGGGGTATATATATATACCCCTGAGTTGCCAGGGATCGCTACTCACGCAATGACAATAATTACAAACAAACTAACTGTTACTCATTCAAAGATGACCCTCAGTTGACAAAGGTCTGGCGAATTACTTGAGTTGATTTACACAGATTAATTCAAGATTGAGCTTCCCAGGAGAAAGTGGAATAACAATGCATTGACAACTGTCTTCACAAAGGCGGGACTCTGGGAGGGAACACAAGTGTAGCGTGTATGGGGAAAAACACGTCTTCTCAGGGGTCGCTAACTCACTCATGTTTTGCGGACGTGGAGTTTAATAAGAATCATTAGTTAAATAGATCAGCAGTCAACGTGACCATGACATAGTGATCTTGTTACTTGCTCCATACACATGTTTCACTTGTATACATCTCATCATAGTAAACAGTGGATTGACTAATGCCTGCTTGCATCAAATTCATCAATAAGTTCTTTCCTAGTTACAGTTTTAAGGGTTCTTTTTGACAGATCCAGATTGTATTCAACAGTTTCTTTGTTAGACATGAGTTTGGCGAGGCCTATATGAGGGGGGATCAACAACAGTTTGATCTTGACACCCCCGTCAACAAGGTACACATATTTGTGTCTGGCTTCACAGACAAGTGCATGACAACTTAAGTTGAAGGTGTCAAGGACAAGCAGGATAGAGAATCAGTGATGACGAGACTGTCAGTGACAGTGATTTCAATAAATTTAATGGCTGTGAGTACAGCAACTAATTCAGTTTGTAGAATGGATGCCCAGTTGTTAATTCTAACTCCGTTCTCAGTTTTATTACCATTACGTTGAGTCACAACCTAACCTAACATCTTCATATACACTGAGAAGTGAGATAAGTCTCCTACCATTGGTGTTACTGGTGGGGTCTTCTTCATCATATAAATTACTGGCCGATGGTAATGTTGTCTGGTTTACTATACCTCTTCCTTTTGTTTCTCTTCTTCTTGTTAACGTCTTTCCTTCCTTTCTCTTGCTCATTTTCTTGATGTTCTTCTTGTTCTTTACATTCTACTTCATCTTCTGTTTCTTGTTCTGAGTCTTCTTATGGTTCTTGGTCTGTTCCTTCTTGCTCTTGACAGTTTTCAGGTTCTGGGTGGTCTTTCTTGCTGGTTTTCCTCACAAGAGAAGTACATCCTTGTAGGAGAGGTTCTTGGTGTGCTTCACCTTTACCCTGTATTGTCCTACACTCTTCCCTCCATTTGGGACCCTTCTGGTCAGAGGATGAGTGAGGACCACCACAGGCAGTACATTTCTTGTTCTCAATCTTACAGTCATCATGCTGGTGTCCAGAAGACACACATCTGGAGCGCACGTCTTCTGGGGCTTTGCAATTTTTGGGTGGGTGACTGTACCGTTGACACCTGAAGCATCTGGTTGGTCGAGGTACATAAGGTTTCACTCAGACTGTGTTCCATCCCAGTGTAACCTTCTCTGGAAGTTTGTGGAAAAATCCAACTAGAGCTGAGGTGGATTTTCCTTCGGGTCTCTTCATTTTTCGTCGCACGTCTATTTCTTCTTCGATGAGTTCTTTAATATAATTCCTGTCCATATGTTGTATTTTGGCATGGGAAATAGCTCCCCACACCTTAATGGGGCCGTCATTGATGACTTTAACATTGCTAAGTTGTTCATCCTGTCCCCAGTCACCATAGGTGACCATAATGCCACCACTCAGTTGGAGGACAACCTTAGTAACCCCCTCAATATCTGAAGAAGTAAAAAAAAAACACTTTTGGATGAGGAGGTTCAGCTTCTCAGGAGGGGTGAAAGTGGAGGATAGACCCTCACAGCCTTCACCTGCTCCCAAATAAGTAGCATGGCTGGTCTCGCTGAGATCTTGTCTCGGAATGTGGCGGTGTCACTCAATTTTTGGGTCTAGTATTCAGGTCACCAATCAGGACAGTAGGTTCAGTGTGTACAAAGTCTGGGAGATCTGTGAATTTTAGGTGATCTGATAGAGCATAGACATTTAGCACATTGAGTGTAGAGTTACCCAGGTGGTACTGAAAGTTAGTAGTCTTTTTTGATACAATGGGTATATGTGGCGGTGATTTCTTAATATGCATCAATCATGTGCGAGTAGAACTAGGATCATAATACACATAGTTGGGTAGACTGAGTGGGAGCTTACCATTAGGTGTGAGACTCTCCTGCAGACACACAATATTGATGTGCTCAGTTACAACTTTGGTGTAGGTCAGGGTATCATTTTCTGAGTGATGAGATGTTCCAACTCACCACCATCACCTCTCTGTCTTGTATTAACACTAGCCATTATGTACGATATTTGGAAAGAAGTTGCAGAGAATTTAAGATATATTTTTCTGTTTGCACCTTAGGCAGGAGGAGCCCTAGTTTCTTAGAAATAGTTCTTCAGCATATACTAGTCATCAGTTGAAGAACTGTACAGGGCATTTCATCATTTGACTCGCACACACTATGGTCACAATCTACATCACCACAATTATCTGTTCATCTTCAGTGTGTATGACCACAGGAGCCTTAGTAACACTACTGTTTTCCTCTGCTTGGACATGAGATCCTGATGGCTGTTGATTTTCCACATCTGGTACTGTACTGACATTTGAATGTTTTCAATGAGATTGTAATCTTTCCATTACTGCTTTATGTTGCTGGTGTTCTGTTTCTGTATTGTATCGCAGATGCTATTCAATGTATCAGTTTGAGCTGCTAATTGAGCTTTGAGATCTGTAATTTCATTTTTGAAATTATTAATCTCTTCATTTTGTTTGTGTTCATGGGGTGTGTTGGCAGCTACTTGTTGTGTTAATATAGTACATGTGTTGCCCCATGCTGATCTTGTGTTGACTGCTGGTGATGATCCTGGAGCTTTGGAGGGGAGGGTGGGCCGGGGGGTTGGCTGTAGGGGTTCCCTTGTAGCAGTAGTGTTTCTTGAGGCCTGCCTGGGTGCTGAGGGGTGTAGGAGCCTTAGGACAGCCAGGGTGCCACACAGGGACCACATCTGTTTTGCAGTTTATACACCTCTGTTGAATGGTTCCCCCTTGATAAACTTTATCTCTACAAACCTGCATTGTATGTTGTCATGAGCAGAGACCACACCACGGCTTGGTGCTGACAATTCTAACACCTCCGAGTAGGAGGCTGATAGAGTTACCTTCAGTCCAATAGGCACCATGGATGCGAAGGGTCTCCGGTAGGTCCCCAGAGTCAATCCTGTTAGAAATGACTGCGTTCTTGCCCCTGAGTTGCTTCAGCCTTCTAATATCGGGATTCTTTTCTAGCTCTATGGTTGGGATGGTTATTCCATGGTTATTCCTCTATGCTATTGGTGAGGAGATCTCGTATAATTTTTGGGTCGTTTTTCAGTAGAACATGATCTTGTGTATTAACTCTTGAACTGAAAGCCAGAGTCTGGGTGTCTCTCTTCTGTCTCGTTCAGCCAATGATATTTGGCTTCAGGTGGTCTACTACTGGGAGTTTAATTCTACTCTCGTGGGGTGTTGAGGTTGTAGTTGTCAGTCTCTAAGGTCCTCTGCCTTTGCTGCCTTCCTATTGCTTCTGGACAGTACTAGTTAAAGTCATCCTCTCAATTGGTGTCAGCACCAAGGTCAACACTGTAGTAACCTGGCTCACTCAGTACCCAAGGAGGGCTAGCGTGTGTAGCTGGGTCTCCAGTCATCTCAGACATGGAGTAACAAAACTCAACCCTATATGTCTGTGTCAGAGGGCTGAGGATTATGTGGCACTCCTAAGAAGTCAGCAGTGGCTGGGAGGCATAACCCTCTCACATAACCTCCAGTATGACCAGCCAGGAACTCATGGTAAAATAGCCACTTCCTTTTTTACCATGACCCAGTTTGTCTCCAGCAAAGTAAAGGAATACAGAGTAAACCTTCCTTATTTCTCACTCTGGTGTTATCTCAGGCACCATCTGCTTGTTAAAGTTCTTTATAATTAGATGTTGTTGTTTCTTCTCTAAAACACTGTTTGCTGTACTCGACACTCCAGTGTTGGTGGGACAGTGTTGGCTGATGCACGGCTCAGTGCTCATGGTCACATTTGTAAATAACCGAGTTATTTATATTTTATCTCAATATACTGTATCAAAATTTGGAGGGTGAAAATGTTTTTGTATTCATGGGAACTGCTGTAGGGCAGGTACCCCTACCAATGAATTGTTCCAATGATCCAGATTAGAAACTTGATCCACCGGGACTGCCTTCGGGTCTGTAGGCATAAACAGAAACTGCCCCAACACTTAGCAGTGACTGAAACAACTGTAAGACATTTTTATGTTCATGATCTTATAAGCAGGTACAGTACAGTGTTATTATATATGCTACTTTGTGTGGATGCTCACTGTGCACAGCTACAGTTTTGAAGGTCGAGAACTGAAATATTTCATGGATATGCATCCCATTATTGTTAAGGTGTAATATAAAGCTGAAATCTGGTATACAGTACAGTACTTATATAATTCAAGGAGCCAAAAACAAAGCTAGGTAATGCTGGGTATCTCAGCTAATATATATAGAACAGTACAGTACTGTATATATTCTGAACACTGTACTGTACAGTATATCAATACAGGTGCTCCTCTACTTAAGAACGTTCAACTTACAAACTTTCAGAGATACAAACATCATCACTGAGGGGGGGTTACCTGCCAGAACAGGTGTTTAATGTGGATGAGACTGGATTATTTTGAAGAAAATTCCAGATAGAACAAACATTAAAGAGCAGAAGAGTAACTCGTTCGTAAGTAGAGGAGCACCTGTATATCATATCCCCATATTGATAAATTACTGGTACAGTATTTGGAAAATAAAACAGATTATTTATTTTCACATATTTATCATACATTTGCATGGTACTAAAATGTGTGAAGGTGGCACTGGTGAAAGTAAACTTTTTATATTCTTACTAAGTAATGTAACACCGTCATAGGTGTTTGAGTCCAACTTGGCACTCCAGAAAGACAAGTGCTCTTACAGCAACATTTCCTTTTCTGACACCCACCCAATATAAATGACCTAAAAATTCTAATACACCAGTATAGTACAGTATAGTACTGAGAAACTCTGACCTAACAACCTTATAAACAAGAAGAACATTTCCAAGAACCATCATCATATTTGTGGGTGGGTGGGAGGAGAGGAAGTGTCAGCCAGTACTACCCACTTTATCCCTGTGACATAAACTGCTGTTCATGATGCATATAACAAATATTTCACCCCTTAAAGTTTCACTGATTGTCACTAAATTGATACTAGTCTTATAATTCTAGACAGGTCATGCAGTTTGATCACACCAGGGCAATAAACCTCAGGTCACAGAAATACACTATATATGACTGAATCAATAAACCCAGAGTGGCCTTGGAAATTTGGTCCTTGAAAAAAATAAAACTGTACTGCTGTACTGTATTACAGGTTAATCAAAAAAAAATTTGCCACCTGTGATATACAACAGCATCTAGAGAATTATTTAATTTTATAATCCCAGACCAATTCACAGAATATTTGGGAATTGCACACCATCACCAAGTCCACGACCTGTAACTCTTGAAGGGGTTTACAAATTCTTTGAAACTTAGCAGGAGTATTGTTCCTCTTAACCCCTTCACTACAGGGAGGAAACTTTTAATATTTTATTTTGGTAACACCAGATGATTTTATTCAGCTCAGAGGGGGAGCCCATACACATGGACCACTGATCAGTTTCATGGTAGACAAGAACCAATTAATATTTGCTGTTTGACAAGGAATTTTTTTTTAAATTTCCCTAAATAGTGGCAGTACTGTACTACTTGAAGTTCGGACCTGCACATATAATAAAATGCCTCTTGGACTTATGTCAGTGGATTGCGGACATTTGTGGATATATCACATGTTTGGTTCTAGTTATTCTTACCGGTAATTCCTTTTCCTAAAGTGAAATGAAATGCCTGTTAATGTCACATTGTTGACAATGACTTTGGAGATCTGAATTTTGATTGTTAAATAAAAACAGCATGATCATTATGACTGAATATAATTACTGTAATGAGTATCAATGAAATACCTTCAGACAGACAAATCCATTGGTAGAAAATATGTGCCATTAGAATTTTATAATAGTGACCATAAACTTAAAGAAAAAGTACTGTATGTATTAAGCTTCTACAATAGATCATTAACAAGATTAAGGAAAGTTTGTTGATACTCATTATTATAACCAAATTACTGCAGAGTTGTATGAAGTGAAAAAGTACATCTGTTATGACATTTGATTAAATGAACAACATATGGGGAGTCTGTGTTTCTCTTAATTATGACCACTGTGTGCTGAAGCAGGAAAAGGTTTGTAAAAAGGAAAAACTATAAAACTGAATGACTATAATATTTAATAGAAAATGCTGTTTCTATCAAGTCACAATGCACAACAATATTCTTCAGATCTCTCTTGCCATGCACATGGATGTGAAAGCAATTAAAATTGAAAGTGTATTCCTAGAAGGATTATGGCATTGCAAGTGTCATGAAATGTGCTAATTGGACTAGACTAACATTTCATGTGTTGGAATGACTTGTGGAAATGCAAAATGGTGTATGAATGTGATACCTCGTGAAAGGCATCTAATATTTTTTTTTAACAATGCATCTTGACCTTGGAAATACTGTACATACAGTGTATTGTATTTCGACAGCATCATGGGAGACCAAGAACGATGACCAACAACCTCGTAAAACAGAACAGAATATCAACCACATATTCACTCATGAATCATTGTTGACACGGTATAATCTCTTTAATTGTACAGGTATTATAACTCATTAATGACAATGATACAATAGTTTTTTATATACTTATGATCTTTGTTGCTAACATCACAGATAGTTTCTTAACGTATACCTACACACCTTCTAGACCACAACTTATTATAACAATGCCTTTTGTGATCCCCTAAGGAGCACCATAGGGCAATTTCCTTTTCTGTACTTTGCTTTTATTAATTATCTTGATATTATCTCTTTGAATACAATATACAATACTGTATAACAAACAGGATTACAATACTACCACTGATGTTAACTACAGGTATTTTCACAATCATTCTGGTAGCAAATAGTTAAGTTCTGAAATATGATGATTATCAGAGCTATTTGTGCTAATATCATATTTTGTTACAGCAGAAGACGACTCTGCATAAAATGAAGGAATAAAAAAGTATTCCTGAGTTGTGGAACTTGAGCTGTTAAACAATGTCAATATAGTACTTCATAACTTTAGCTACTTAAATATTCACTAGTCACTCAAATTTCTAAATAACTTTCTCTAAATCAGAGAAAGCAGCAGGGAGAGAGGCAGGAAGGTCTCACATGGGGAATGTTGCAGGATATAATATTATGTATTTTACTAATCAAGTAATATATAAATGTTAAGGTCTCTCTTTTTTTTTTATAGAAAAGTGCCTAAAAATACCAGAAGATACAGTTCACAGATATGTGGAGCTCAGACAATAGTTTCAATAAGGGTTGACCTACAAGGTACCTGACCTGTGTTTGGGCTCAGGTTTTCTTTATTTTGTGAGTAGGTGTTTTGTGAGTTGCGAGGCGTCTGTGCCCCCTTCTCCCCCCATTTTCCCTCAGTTGATCCTTGATTTGTCTTTTTCAAAGGATCTGAATCATTGTTATGGGAATGCACCATGGCAGTGCTTGTACTAGCTGCTGGGAGGTCTGGAGGTCGGACCTCATCCAACTGAGATATTAAGCTGCGAGTAGAGTCGGGAGATGCCAGGGGAGCTGCTCTAAATATCGGTTTCCTAATTGGCTCTTCTGGTTCAACAGAATCATCTTCTCGATAGGCACCAACTGTGTATGCCACCACTGTTGCATGGTCTAACTTGCCTGGTACTAGAGCCAGCTTCTCACAAACCTGCAGTACAAGAGTTACAAATGATTAATATTCATTAGTAATACATGTTTTGCAATATTTTTGTCAATCAACAGAATTCAATCTACATCTATAAGTTTGCAAATGAAAGAGATACTGTACATCATCATTATGTCAAGTGTGAAGATATGAAAGTCCGAACATAAAACTTTAGTTAATACAAACCTTTCTACGTCTGTTGCGTTGGTCTGACCGGGAGAGTTCCTTCGAAGCTGAAGGGTATAAGTCTGGATCTTCGAGAATTCGACGTTTAGCTACTGTCAATTTAGTGGCAAAGTGAACCATCTCTAAGCAGAGACCTTGGGCAGTGGTGACAGGGCCCATGCTGGTTAAGCCACAACGTAGAAGGTCTTCCATTCGTAATAAAGTCAGTTCATGTCTCTGGTGAGCCTCAACCAATGGCAGAAATGGGTCTGTACTGACATCTTCATCCTCAGGAAGACCAGCGCCCACTGATTTGACATTGCTTACAGGCTGTCAGATGAAAAGAAGAAAGTACAGTATTATAAAGAAAGATAACACTATTAATTGATAAAAACATGATTCTCTCCTGTAATGACTGAACTCCAACATAAGCAAAATCCATTAAATCAAAGTTCTCTGCTAGAAGACATAATTTGGAAAACTTATGATCACCAAATTCAACCAAGATCTTGTTAGGTTACATCCACTTATCAAGTTTGGTTAAAATCTGTTGCATTTTGACAGTGTTATTGTGTTCACCAAAAAAAAGGGCCATAACTCCCCAATATAAAATTGATCATCAAACTCATCCAAAAGGCCCACATTAGGCAGCATTATACCAAATATTAAAAGTTAATTTGTTCTTGAAATATTTGACTCACAACTCAGATAAAATGAATGCATAGTTATAGAGACACTTAACATCTCCAAGTCCCCTCCTGCCATATGATAAAGGAAAATAAAATATATATGTACAGTACTGCTAAACAACAGAACAGTCAATGGAGATGACAGAGTCCATTTATATCCATGATGATGAAATCTGTACTCACTGAATAAGTCATTGAAACTAACTACAGTATTGCGGTCATCATCTTCTGTGCCCTATTTTTGTACAACAAGCTCACACAATAATAATGTCCTGTGTATTTTCTCAATGGGCCAAAATATTCATCTTTACACAATTTCAACCTCATATAATCTAGTGTAAGATGGACAAAAAGATGGACAACAGTGAGGATAGAAAGGAAGGACACCATGACAACTAGTGTGTTTCCTCAAGCAAAAGTTGTCACTGAGATGAAGTCAGTCAGATCTACAAAACTCTAACCTGTTTTACTCCTCGTCCTGGTCCAGCAGGCTGTTCTTTAGCTCCCTGCTGGGGTCTTCTTGCTCTGCCTCTCTGCTGTTGCTGAGAATGTTGTCGGGTAGGCTGTTGTCTCTCACCGTTCCGTCTCCCTTGTCCGCTGCCTCGAGGTTCTCTTGCCGAATTTTGTGTCTTATTTCCTTCTGACTTATGTCCTTCCCCGTGTGGTTCCTGGCCTCCATTCTGCTGCTCCCTGGGTCCCTTTCCTGAATTTGGTCTTTCAGTGCTCTGTGATTCTCTAGAGGAACTTTTGGTTTCTTTTTCTTTCCTAGGAATGGCAAACTTCCCAACTACAGGGTCAAAGTTATCTGAGATGCCATCACTGGTGAGAAAGACAATGTCTCCAGGATCACAATAGGTTAAAGAACAAGTCAAATTGTTCAGCTCAGGATTCTGACCATCCACAGGGCCCAAGGCCCCTAAGGCATCTCTCATATCACGCATACTATAAATATCATGTGAACCTGAAATGTAAAAAGAACATATGTTAACTAACAAACACACACACCCTGTAATATACTACATGCACAAATACATAACTAAAATTTGACTCAATGGTACAGTACTTCATGTGTTTTTAAGTGTGAGCATGAAACAGACAAGGTATTGTACAACCAACTCATTTGCAATACATACTACTCCATAGATAATTTCTGCCTCATTTTGGACATGGACATGCAGTACAGTACAGTAATACACCTAAAAATATTAATTAAGTACTGTAACAGCTTTCGATTTACTAAAACCAATCAACATTACTGATGAACATGAAGATCAATTCACTTTTCTCATTTATTGGTTGAAAAGGAATCTTAAAATGATAAGTACTGTATCATGAAATTTTGGGCCAAAGTTTAGAAAAATCAGTAACTGCTTAAGATCAGTTGAAACAAAGGAATTTATGAGGAGATGGTTAGGTTAGATTAGGTTACCTTAACTTAGCCTCATTTAGATTGGGTTAAGCCAGGTTAGGTTAGTAGAGATTAGGTTTGACTAAGTATGTTTAGGTTAGGAAGGTTTGGTTTGGTTAGCATTAGGGTGGTTAGCAATCAGGCGAAATAAGCTGGGGGCCTAATCTTCATATGATCTGAGTATCCTACCTTGTGTGATCTCTCGAACGCCATACTTCTGAGAGTAGACATAAGCCAGCGAATCTCCCACATTACACACACACACCACAAACTGTTCCTTGTTCGACAGAGGAGCCACTACAGCGGCAGTTAAGGTGGTCAGCATGCCATCTTCTTGGAGGATGAGGCTGTGTGCTGCGTGAAATGATCGTAAGAGAGCCACGAAGATGTCCTGCTGGAAAAATATAGAAACATTTTATATGTATATAATTTATTTATCTAAAATTTTTCTTCGATGTTGCTAACCTGTTCTAATTATAATACATAGTGGCTGGAATTATGATATTGTGGCCAGAATTATGATACACTGGTCAGAATTATGATACATTGACCAGAATTATGATACATTGACCAGAATCATGATACAGGGGCAAAGAATTATGATACATCGGTCAGAATTATAATACAAGGGCAAAGAATTATGATGCACTGGCCAAAATTATGATATACTGGCCAGAATTTTGATACAGGAGTGAAGAATTATGATACACTGGCCAGAATTATGAGGCACTGGCCAGAATTATCTATCTTTCCATCTTTATAAATACGAATCCATCTATCTATCCCATATACCCCAAACATTTTCTAAACTTTTCACATCACTATTTTATCTGCAATGTTATTATACTTCTTCTAAATTCATAAATACCAGCAACAAATGCTTCCCTTCTGTGGAATCTTTCCCTTGTACGAGAATTCCTTAGCGCAAAAGTAGTGTGGTATACAGGTATCCCCCAATTTACAATCAACATATTTATGCTATTTTACTAGAAAAATTAAAAGGTAAATATAGGAAATTCAAATAAAAACTCAGATTCTGTCGATATATTAGTGAGCATCTTAAGAGCTCTGGATATTTCCCTATAGCTTCTGAAAATATTATGTGAAAATTTGTATGAAGTGAATTGCTCTCACTCCAGTTTTGGAACTGTTTGTAATTTTATAAGATATATGTAGTAGTGTAAGCTATGGTTAAATTAAGTGAGGTTAGGGTAGTTTAGGATAAGTTTGGTTAGGTTAAGCTAGATTAAGATAGGTTAGGTTAGGATGGATGCAGAAAAAACCTATCAAGCAGACTTAATTTAACTGACTGTTGTTGTCTCAGGGGGTGAAGCAGCAGGGGAGTAGAGCGCAGTGTTGAGGTGATGCAGACACCCGTGGATGGCACACCTAGCGGCTATACTGGCCTTCTCCCCCCAGTTGACCCCATCAGCCAGGGCGAGGATGGCACTGTCTTCGCGCGCTACAACTCCAAATGCGTCGGCTATTGGGTTACCTGCGAAGAAACCAAGTCGGTGTCATTTTTGGCTGTGAAACATACAAGATGAAGACAAACCAAGATAAGTTTATGGAGATTCCTCAAGACAATCTTATGGAGAGATTTTCTTTTTCTCTGAGCCATCCAAAAACAGCGTGGTAATTTATGAAAAAATTTGTGATGTTAAACATAGTATCGACGTACAGATCACAGTAGCAGTACAGATAAGAATTTTTAACACTTTGAGGACTGTTAGATCAGGTCTCTTTTGGAGGGAGTGTAATGTTTTAGAATATCCGAGACATTCTGGAAGACTGTTAAAAAGGAAGCATTGGCAAGATATCTGATAGTGACTAGATATATCAACATAGGAATTAAAACTAAACACACATCAGTCTACAGAGATAAAGGCAAGACTCATTCCAACAGAAGCTGAATCTTACAATGTTCACAAAATGGTAATGTGAAATATCTAGAATTTTAAAGTACAATGATCTGGAATTGAATAAATGTAGAAGTTTTCATTACACGTCGACAGACTCCTTACCAGCTCGCTCGCTCGTAACAGGATGCCGTTCATAGAGAGTCGTCGACAGACCGTATGCTCGTTTGTGAGGTCGATTCCAGTTAAGGAGGCCAGCGATCTCCTCCTTCTCACTCCTCTTTAAATCTGGGTCGGGGACTAATTGAGAGAATAATAAATATCAAAGTTGAATTAGAAAAAAGTTAGTAAAGTTTTTGGTTGTGATTCATACAATGATTAATAGATTCATTAAACTATCATTAGAGTTCACTTAAGACCTATTCGTTTCAAGTTACCGTACTGTACTTATAAAAACAGTGACAGTACTGTACTATGAATTTTTGTAACATGAGTGGATGACTGAGAAAAGACGGCAGCTATAGAGAACCTTTATGACTGCATCCTTAACTTGAGATACCTGGACTATGCTGCTGTTTAACACATTATAACTAGACTTAACACACACACACACACACATATACACTCATCCAAGCCATCCAGGCAATCATCCAAACACCTATACAGTACACTCACTCAAGACACCTATCCACACAAACATCCATAAAGTACACCATTCTATACACCCACCCATAAATTCATCCACAATCAATCAAATATCCATCTAAACACTCACTAACACTTTCACTCATACATCCGCCAATAATCAACACACACACACACCCACAACATGATTCATACACTAAACAATGATCAGGTTCAACACAAAACCGAAATCGTAAACTGTATAATGCACGACTCAAGCCAGCTTAAACCACCGAGCCCCTGACAACCCGACAATAGGTACTGTGTCGTCTAAAGACATGGGGGTCATACAATCGTGGTTTTGGCCAAGAGGGAATTTCTGTTGCACATTCACGCAAGTCAATTGGGAGTAAAGTTCCTCCACAGGCCAGGGTATGGAATGGTTTTCTACAGATTGGAATGCAGTCTTTATGTAGGATTACTTATTTTAAGGTGCATTTTGTATATTTAAAGGAAATTTCAAATAAGCAAGTGTCTAGCTGTCTAATATATATTACTACTACTGTACTACATCAAGACTAATTGCTATCTAGAGTTCTATCATATCATGTCATGTTGGATACTTGGAAGGCACACATAAATATAATGATGATAATAATAATAATAATAATAATAATAATAAAAGCATTTTCTGATCTAGAAACTAACTTATGATAGTAATCAATCATTTATTTTATTTATGATCCACTAAATAACTTGTTTTCACATACATAATTAACTACAGGTGCACAGGTGAGTCACTCCCATATATACATCACAAGGGAAGTGAAATACTATACTGTATAGTACTGTACAGAAAGTCAGCATGCATACTTTTACAAACCTTTATACTATACTGTACATACACAGAAAAATTTAGACATGATTTCAGACAAGTGCCTCAGTGTTTTCATACCAAGTGCTGACCAATGGAGAGACATAACACAGTGGGTTCGTGTGCAGTCGATGCTAAGCACGTTTTGGCAGGCATTCTTAAGTGGGTACGAACAATGCGTGAGGAGTAAACATAACTATAGATAATGTCATGAAAGGAAATGCTGTGCTAAGTAAGGTGAGCTAACTTGAAAAAAATCAGTAAATAAATACTACAGATACTACTACAGTACTAATAATAATGTGACGGTGGGGAGAAGGCCAAACTGAAAACAAAAAAATACCTCATGAGAGCAAATTAATAAAACAGCATTGTGAGCAAAGGGAAAAACTAAAATGCTATGAAATTAAAATAATGATATGAAATTGTTGGTGTACTGTAAAACAAATAAATGCTTTGGAGATAAAATACTGGGATAAAGAAGATAGAGTTAGGCCAAACACCATTTTACAGAAGTGGATGAGGTCTCCTACACTGCATCGGGTATTCTTGCACCTGAACATCCTGGGCCATGATTCTGAGAGTTCTGTGCTATACCACATGTCATTTTTTCACCCCAATTTGGAACGAGAAAATGCATCTCAGTGGAATTTTTGTTATCTATGACTCGGGTCAATCAATTAAGTGCTGTACATTGATTCTCACTGTTCCAGTTAGGAGTTGAAATATTATACTATACAGTACTGTACAAGAAAACCTTTGAGAATAATGACTCAGGGCCATATACTGTATCCTGAACATACACAAATATGATTAATCAATACAAAATGTTGATCAATTGATGAAAGATGATCATCAGGGGTGATGGATATACAGCGTAAAGAATGTAAGACAAGAGTTTATAAGAATCCTTGGAAGACTGACATCACAAGTGAATGTTAGTGGAAAACTTTTAGCTGAAAAATACACTAAAAATCTTCCAGGTTTGATACAAGAAATGAGAAAGATGTCAGAGCAGTTAGTGTATTAAAAGCACTTTGTGTTTATTCTGACATGCTTTAATAACATAACTGACTTGGGACTTCAGACATTATTTTTTATCTTAAATTAAATCAGTTGAGAAAATTTAATATTGTTTAAAATTAATTGGATTAATTTATAAGTACGAACTCTTATTACTAGTGAGATCTATACTATATACCTATATTTACACCTAATCCTAACATACAATGGTACTCAGAGCACCTGGAAGGATTCACAGTACTGTAGTGTGAATATCATGTCTGTAAATCAAATGCCAACTTAAAGATGGACTTATATTTCAACAATATACTTTCGATCTTCTTTAACTATAAGTACAAGATTGAAATATAAACTTCTACCTTTTAATGTGGGTCTGACTTACAAAAGTACGCAAGGTATGACATGCTGGGTTAATGAGGGCACCGTCTGCAGGTGGCTTCGACACATGGTAAAGTCATGCTCTCGTGTTCAAGTGGCTAACTCTAATTCTCAGTATGATGACAGGTTGTCTGAACAACAACATCAGTGCTTTACAGGCATGCGTCCAAGACACGAAAGTGCAGATTAAGGTAAATGTCAGTTGACAGGTGGAGCCAGGCAGACTGACCTGCCATTGCCCCAGCTTCCACCAAATCCAGAGTGAGGAACTTGGCCCGTTGGTTGGCCAGACCACCCTCGTTGACTTCTAAGGGGATGCTGTCGTCAGGAGGGTTGACGTTGGGATTGTTGTTTCCGTTCTCACATGCTCTGTCTGCATTGTCTGTCTGGGTGGGGGTGCTCTGGGTGTCAGATTCATATGTCTGGTTATCTAAAATAACATTGGTAACCTGCGCAGGAGGAGTTTCCACCATGATGAGAGGATTAAGGTTATCATCCAGTGTCGGGCACATGGTGGGCTGCATCATGAGTTTGTTGACTGTTCCTCCACCTTCATCCCTGCAGCTAACTAGTACGGCTTCTACCATGCCCATATTGTCCGTGTTTATACTCCTGCCTGCGCTGCCACTACTAGACCAGCCACCTGCATCGTAACTACTGTCCTGCATTACATCTCCATTACTTTCAACATTATTAACAACAACATCGCTATCATTTCTCTCATAACCACTACTACAACTATTTCTACTAGCACCAACACCACCACTATTATTCCCATTAGCACAACCATTATTTGAACCACCACCATCTGGGGGGAGAGTAAGGCCATAGTTGAGGGGTCCATCACCAAACTGGAGGAAGGCAGCCGGGGGGGCTCGACCAGGGTTTGGGGAGAGTGGGGACGGCGCTTCCCCTCTCCACGAAGGAGCCTCACAGTCTAGCGAGTCCATACTGCGTCCCTCACTAACACCACCACAGGATTTTTTATGGACAGGCGATTTAGGATCTCGTTTGCGGAAGTATGCGGCTATGTCTGCATAAGGCGTCTTACGTGGGGGAGGTTTCTGAGACGTGACGTAGGCATTAGGTTGAGCGTCAGATGTGGCGTCATCAGCATCTATGTAGTCTAGGTCGGCTTCATCTCGCTGCAGGGGTGGGTGTCCTCCTCGGTTGACAGATGTGAGGCCACCTCCCGGCCCAGTGAACGCCGCCAAGACGTGTGAACGTGGTGAACGCAGGGCACGAGATGGTAGCTCCTCACATGTCCTCCCATACACGATGGCTGGCTGGACCCCTCGCATCTCCCTGCAACACAAACAAACATCAGCATGTGTGGTAAATATTCAAAAGAGGGGTTGGTATACTGGGATCTTGGGCAGTAAGGGGAGCTCTTACCCTTACATAAACTGCAATACTGTATCAGGAGGAATTGAATATTTTAAATTCCCTAAAATTGTGACCCCTTAGTAAGTGTTATTTTATTCAGTGAGATCATAGGGTAGATGTAAATTCTAACCACAAGTTAAAGAACTATTGTGTATCAGTTACCCTCCCAGTTCTGCCCCTCAAAATGCCACGGTGGAGGCAGCCATGAAGAAACTTTATATTTTTTCTGCTTCTTGGGTCTCCATAAGTCTCATTTTTGTGGTCACCCCAAAATTCTCATACAAGGGCAGTGACCAAACAAAAGAAATTTCAGTCAAAATCTTACCAAGAACAAATCTCTGACCAAGTACAGTACCTGTATATCCAAAACTGAATCTAAAACACACACACACACACACACGTGTACACACCCACCCACACACATGCACACGTACACACACACAGTCATCATTTCCTGCCGTGAAGAAAAATTTAATTGAATAATTTTCTTTATAAAAAAGATTCACCCAGCCAATATCTCCCGTGGTAAAAATGCTCACCATAACTGCAGAGAAACTGAAGTAAAGTGAAATACAATATCTCATACTGTACAACTAAACAAATAACTTCCCTGACACAAATACAAGCTCTCACTGTATTCATATTGACCTCAGAATGGGTACAGCACTGTACAAAACTGACTTAAACCTGCGACTTAAAAACAGCAGCTTTAGGTGGGGTCATGCACACACTATTTACTCAGTCACCATCCACACAAACACTATCCAGTTCATACTGTCACCATCCACAATATCCATTAAGTTACCACCCATAATAAATACCCGGTACACTATCCACCTACACTGCCACATCAACATATAACATTCACATTAATGCCGACACATATAAGCTAATACCATAGACAATACACATTTACATAATCTATTAAGGTGTGGATTGCCCAGCGTTAAGTAGATCCATCGAGACAAAATCTGACATTTGGCTTTAACGAAAAAATAATGATTAAAAGTTTCGTATCAATGACTATAAACGATAATCACAACACTAGACATACGTAAGAAATGAACAATTACTTAGAGTCATTGTTGATATATCAAATTAGTAAAGAGATAAGGAACGTAAATTTAATGTGTAGTGAAATGTGTAAAATTTGTCTAATGCTTAAGGCCATAACGGTTTATAGAGTAGGGCATTTGAAAAACTTTATATACAGGGTATATACAGTATGGTAAGTCTTTAGTATTTTCATGTAAATATGATCTATGTAGTGATATGAGTTAACATTTATCACTATTTTTTTAGGGGTCAGGAAAGTCTCGACAAAACCAACAATGTGATGGTATTGTAGGGGTATCGAGATATTAATGTTGTCTAGCACTCAGGATGGAAGGAAACTCTAATGTGGTTTTCTTATATAATATAAGTTATATGATAGACAGTCTGGTGCTGGAGGTGCCGTGTGGTGAGGGGCCAGCGTGGAGCTTGCTGGAGGAGGTGTTGCTTGTTCAGGAAGATGGGCAGAATGAGAGTTGGTTGGTGAGGAAGCTCAGAGAAGGACAGCTGGTGGGTTGCCATGCTCGCTGGCGGGAGCGAGGACCGCCAGGCAGGCGGAGGAGAGGCTAGGGCAGCCAGGCAGCGGCGGAGGAGGTGTTGCTTGTTCAAGAAGAATGGTCAGAATGAATCTCAATGGAGAGACAGAGCTTATATACCCAGCAGCCGCTATGATTCATGTTGGGAAAACCCGAGAAGTCGCTGGTTCCCAGTTTCGTTGCTAGGATACGGCGGCGCATCTGGTGGGTTGCTAGGGAAGGCGGTAACAGGTGGTGGCTGTGGCTACGCAGTTGTAGGCAGTTGTAGGGGAGACGTCCACTACAGTATCTATGGTATAAACTTTCCACATTTCTTTGTTGGAATTAAATTGATGTAATATGAATATTAATGTATTTTCTGGGGTGTTAAGCGCCATAAAATTGATCGTGCATCATATCAGTCTAATATATATTTAACATGAGAGATTTTCAGGGTATGTTTGGCAAATCCTGTTACCGTGTGTCAATAGTCGAGGTAACTTAGCGCCAGTGTTGAAGGTCAAGGTTACATATAGTTACTGTACTCTGATATTCATATTTATTATTCATTTTACGAAATAACTTCACAGGTAAAAGTGACCACCTGCCACCCACCACCACCACGTACGAGGATGTAAATGGGAAGTGAGAATGTGGAACATGACAATGGCTGTGACACTTGAAACAAAACAGTGCTACTCCCTCTCACCCATTGTCTCCCGCCGGCCGCTGCCATTCCACCATCTACACACCTACACCGCCGCCCACACATCTACATTCACTGTGTATACAGCCTTCAAACACACGCAAGCAAAAGTATAACACACACACACACACGTTATGTCGCAAGGTAACACAGTGGGTCATCAGGAAGTGTGAAAGACTGATAATGGTACAATAGTCCTTCTGCCCAATGTGAGAGAGAGAGAGAGGTGGGGGATCCAACAAATGTCATACGTCTATTGTGCTAATCACGTAAGCCTTCACCTTGCTCAAGACTAATGATATCTAAATCAGAATACTTTGAACTGATGAAGCTCATAAAACACCATGAACACCCTATTGTAGAAAGTTAGTTCTAGACTCTAGAAAGTGATAGTTCGAGGAATGAATGAATTCCAGCAGGCGGTGGTTCCTGCATGATGGAATATTGACAGCAAAGGCATGAGTCCTCCCTGATGCCCTCGTAGGTGGTGGTTGTGGCAAACTATTGAGTGTAGCTCGTCACAACACAGCAAGTGGAAGTATCTAGAACAGGAGCAGCGATGGGGTGTCCCAAAGTGTGTGTGAGAGTTTGGGTGAGTGGGCGGAATGGTGGAAGCTTTTCTGATATATATATATATATATATATATATATATATATATATTGACGTTTGTTTAGATTGGCTCCTACACATAGCCAAAAGATGACGCCAGTGTATGTGTAAGTATACCTAACAGACGAGTCAAAAGGACTTCTGAAATACACCAAGATTCCCAAAAACCACACGACAAATTAACGTTATTATTTCGTCATATTCTCCACCTTATAATTGCGTTATTAAATGTCTTTATAAACTCGTTCTCTAGTGTTAAATTCTTGCGTTATTTTCCTGTATTTTTGTCTGAAACAATTACAGTAAATAGAGCAATTGTAGCCTCCTGTGTTGCGTGTATACAGTAAAATTATTATTAATGTAACTTATCATTACTGCCTTTGTTATTATGACTAATTATTAATATCGCCATTATTGTTATTATTATTGTTAATATGATTGTCTAAAGTATTTTTATTTTTATCATTAGAGAGAGTCGCGCGTAGTGTGTGGTTGTAGAACTCTACTGGCCTCCATAGAGGAGGTCCCGGGTTCGAAGCCTAATAGAAAAAATCCCGGGTTCGAATCCTTATAGAAAAGGTCACGGGTTCGACTCACCAAAGAGAAGCAGGTATTCAATATCCTTTACCAGTACTAGTTATACAACCACATTCCCACCAGCTTGTTGTAACCTAACCTACCCTCACCTTTACATAACCTAACCTAGGGTACTTAATCTTCCGGTGATCCTAAAAACGCAATTAGTTCACAAACATCTTGACTACAAGGGAGGCGGAGATATACCTGTCCTACCTGGTGTGTGTGTGTGTGTAAGGCCAGGTAGCGCGCACACACACACACACACACACACACACACACACACACACACACACACACACACACCAATAATCACGTTAGACTTGGTTAACACAACGACTGGCGGGTGGGTGAGGAGGGGGGTGAACACGCACACGACTCCTACACCGTGAATAATATCAATACATCATACACGACATGTACACCTACCTCTCACACACACACACAGGAAATGTACACCTACCTCACACACACAACACACCATAAACACTTTCCTCACACATACACACATGTACACATACCACACACACCATGTACAGATATCACAGCCCGCCCCCACCCACACACACACCTAAATTTAAATAACAATAATCAAAATAATAAATAATAATTCCATCATCACCAGCAAAAACATTAAACAAATAAATAAATACACAAATACATAAATAATAAATTACTCAAAACAAAAGGCAGTTGTTTCTTCCGCCCGACCTCACGAATCAACCTTTTTTGTGTAAATTTTGTAGAAATGACTTTTATATCGAAACAGCTTTTATAAATCGCCTTTTCTAGAGGGGCTGTGTGTGGGGCGGCCGGTGACCGAGGTAAGGCAGGGAGGGGAGGAGGTTCGACCCTGGTGACTCAACACAAGGTCATACCTACGTCACATCCAAACACCAACAGCGTCGCATAAACCCGGGTCCTGCTGTTATTGCCTTTCCTTCCTCCTCCTCCTCATCCTGCTCTTCCTCCTGCTGCTTATTGATCTTTTTCTGCTGCTGCTGCTGCTGCTTCTTCGTCATCTTCTTCTTCCTCTTTATTGATCTCTTCTTGTTTATTGACCTTTTTTCAACTGCCCGTCCTCCTCTTCCTGCTGCTCTTTCTTCGCTCATACTCCCTTTCACTCTTCCTCTTCCCTCATTTACACCGTCCAGTGGCCCTTCCATCTTTTTGCTACCCCAACTTCTACTTCCAAGGTCTCCCTCATTTCCTCCCTCACTCCCCCATTCCTTCTCTTTGAGCAACGACCACCAACACCTATCACCCCCACCATCACCACAACTACCACTATCACCTCTACCACCACCAACTCCCCCCCCTCCCACACACCAATCAAAAAACTTAATTTCTACACTTAATACATCATACAATACCTCACCATGAAATACAACCCAGTATACAGCACAAACCTTCATACACAGTGTTACGGGTGTGAGATACGAGCCTATTAGAATACGAATGAAATAAAGAAATTTAATGCACAGAAAAGGAAAGGAAGGGAGGGAGGGAGGGAGGAGCGATAAAGAAGTACAATACAGTGTCTCGGTGGCAGGGAGGGAGGGAGTGGGGGAGAGAGGGAGGGAGTGAGAGGAGGGACTGAGGGAGGGATGGAGAAGTCTCAGGTCGGTTGGTCGGTTGAAAGCCGTTGGTAGTGCATGACTGACTCTGACGCTCTTCTTCTGATCACACACACCTGCTGCCCCACACACACCTGCCTACCAGACTAGACATATGCCTCCCACTCAAGCCGAACCTTCAAATCCACACCCACTCACAATACCTCTCCACACCCACACAACCTCTCTCTCTCTCTCTCTCCACACGCACCCCTACGCCCAAGCCACACACACACCTGTCTGTTTTTAAACCTGCCCTACGCACTTGTCCAACACGCTGCAGGTGTCTCGCCCACCACCAGCACCAAGTGACACTAAGCTCACACCTACACACAGCTCATGGGACGGAAACAAACCTAATCGGATCACATGAAGAGTAGACACCCCAGTTTATTTCCATGTGATGATTAAAAACCCTAACGCTATCTGAGAGGTTAGGTTAAGTTAAATTTGATATGGTTAAGTTAGTGTTAGTGTGGTTAGTCACCGGGTGAAATGAGCTGGGGTGCCTATTCTTCATGTGATCCATCTACTGCAGTGTTAATTCCATGTATCTGTTCTTACTACAGGCGCTAAGTTTACCTGGGGTGGGTCAGGGGAAACACAAACCACAAGAAAGGAAGGAAATAGTCAGGTTAAGCAATACAAGGGAAGAAAGTAGCAAAAGTGAGCGCTGAAACAAGAAAACAGACACACACACACACATACACACACACTAACCATCACTTAAACCCATCTACAAGAAACTTAATCTGGTGATATCTAATCCAGCTTCATTGTTTCAACGAGAAAAGATGATAACACGTGGCAAGAGTCCATCTGTCTGTCTTCCTGCACACACATAAAGTAAATCAAATCATATTTCTCAATATGAATTTTGATGAACCTTGGCCAGAAATATTCATCTGGGGTAATAATAGACTCACTCTTTACTCACAACACAGACCAGACCTCAGTAACACAACAACGCCAACTGTTCACCTACCACGGACGCTTCACTCAAGATCCTTACCATAATAATGTGAACTAAGCGGCGCCTCCCCCCCCCCCACCACATCGAAGCCAGACCATGTAAATATTGCAGCTTTGCGTTCGTGTGCAGTAGCCAGACCATGTAAATACGACACCGTTGCGTTCGTGAGTGACACATTATAAACATTGGCGTATCTGATATATTCACGGCGTATTTCCTACCATATAAGTTATTGTCGTAAATGATGGAAAAAATAAGCGTATTTACGACACTATGACACATTATTTCCAGCAGCGCAAAAACCCTCGTACAGTATTATTGTATATACTGAATAGAAAAAACATGCACCCGACTGTGATATTTTTTATTGCATGACCAAATACGTAATGTGTACATTAATGTCAACAAACTGTTTATATTAGAGAAATGTAAACATGAGTCCATGTTTTTCCTCTCTCTCTTCCTTCCCTCCCTCCCACTCACTCTCTCTACCCTTCCTTCCTTCCCTCCTGTCCCCTCCCTCTATCTCTCTCCGTCCCTCCCTCTTTCTCTCTATCCTTCCCCCCTTCCTCTCTCGTCACCCAGGCGGAAGTATCTTAATGCAGTACAAGTGGGTGCCAACGAGAGAGGCTGTAGTGATGACCCGCCTTTATGGTTTATTTCACTCAAGAACGACTTAACGGATTCAAGCACGAACGCCTTAACGGATTTTAGGGTGTATTCTTCAGGCATTCGTGTTTATATTGTTTCAAGGATTCACTGTTTCAGGTGATCGTGCAAAAAATGACAGAAAGGGTTCATATACAAGTGGTTCGAAGATTTAAATAGTAATTATCAAAAGGATTCAACCACGAACGCCCAATGGATTTAAGTGTAAAAAATGTTTCCGCTGTTCAATATAAAAGCGCTTCAAGTATACAAGACAAAATGCTTCAAGGATTCGAGTGTAATATGCTTCGAACCCTCAACGGATTCAAGATACGAACGCTCAATGAATCTGTTTACCCAAGATTAGAGTATTCAACTACGACCGGATTGGCTTACCGAGTAAACGGGATTTATCTGAGGTTCTAAGACTTCCTCAAAGGGGTTTCATTTCGAACGCTTGATGGGGGCTTCACTTAGAACGCTTGGTAGGGATTATTTTCGAACGCTTGAGAGAAAAATGACTTATCTAATGCAATGGTAAGTCTCTCTCTCTCTCTCTCTCTCTCTCTGTCTGTCTGTCTCACATGCACTCTTACTTATTCTCCCCCTCTCTCTCTTTCCTTATTGACCCCTCTCCCTCCCTCTCTTTCTCTCTCTCACACACACATTCGGTCTCTCTCTCTCTCTCTCTCTCCCCTCACCGTAAATCAGACGTAATGAGGTGAGCTTAGAGGGTAAAGCACCTTAGGAAACCTGATAAACCCCTGAGTTTTAAGTCACTCCTCGTCACTCACTCCCTCCTCGTCACTCATTCCCTCCTCGGCACTCACTCACTCCTTCCTAGCCACTCGCTCCCGCCACTCACTCCCTCCTCGCCACTCACTCCTTCCTCGCCACTCACTCCCTCCTCGCCACTCACTCCTTCCTCGCCACTCACTCTCTCCTCGCCACTCACTCCCTCCTCGTCACTCACTCCCTCCTCGTCCATAATATAAAAGGTCACTCAGAATGCTGCAGGGAATTTAATCATCTGATGAAATAAGCTAGGGAATGTGGGGGTGGGTGGGGGGGTGGGTGGGGGAGGGGTGATGGGGAGGGGGGAGGCTAATCTTCAGGTGATCCGATAAAAATGTCTTCTTCCTATAACTGGGGGACGTGTAAATACCCTTAACATAATCATTTCAAGTTACGATGCAAAAGATAGATTCTCAAAAGTTGGTTCGTTTCCATCTCTCTCTCTCTCCCTCTCTCTTTCTTTCTTCCTCTCTCTCTCTCTCTCTCTCTCTCTCTTTCTTTCTTCCTCTCTCTCTCTCTCTTTCTCTCTCTCCTTCCTTCTCTCCCTTTCTCTTTCTCCTTCCTTCTCTCTCTCTCTCTCTCTCTTTCTCCTTCCTTCTCTCTCTCTCTTTCTTTCTTCCTCTTTCTCTCTCTCTCTCTCCCTCTCCCATCTACCTAACTAACACTACCATACAAAGACGACAGTCAAGATGGCGTCGATATCACACAGAGACTTTACCTCCAGATACGGCCTCTCGTCCCCACTTACGAGAGACAGAGACCGACCGATTTAAAGAGCCTCTGTGACTACCTGGAGCTGGCTGGCTATGTGGCCTCCTTAAATACTGTATTATGCAGGGGCCCCTCTGAGGCTCCGAGTCAGGTACTATGTCTAACTGAGGCCCCGAGTCAGGTATACTACGTCTAACTGAGGCTCCGAGTCAGGTATACTGTGTCTAACTGAGGCTCCGAATCAGGTATACTATGTCTAACTGAGGCTCCGAGTCAGGTATACTACGTCTAAACTTGTACGCGTATATGTTTACCTGCAGAGTACACATGTGCTGTGACCTGGCCTGTACAAGGGGGGGTGAGGTGTGGAGAGTGGGGAGGGTAAAAGAGAGGAAAGGTGTGTGTGTGTGTGTGTGTGTGTGTGTGTGTGTGTGTGTGAAAGAGTGTTCTAGTAAAAGTGTTATCTCTCTCTCTATGGTGGCCTCATCGCACCCCACAGCATTAACTTGACACCAACACTCGTAAAATGTCCTATTTCTCACACACACACACACACACACACACACACACACACACACACACACACGGCCAAGGGAAAACACCAAGGGAATAAAGGAAGACAGCTCGCGGCAGGGGAAGTATATTCAAGCAGCGGGGGAAGAATATCTAGTGGCAAAGGAAGAATATCAAAGGGAAGGGGGGAAATATCAGATGGCAGGGGAAAAATATCAGATGGCAGGGGAAAAATATCAGATGGCAGGGGAAGGTCAGCACCCTGGCACGTGTGTGTATAAACCTGGTGAGGGTGAAAGTTGTGACAGCGTTAGGGGGAAAATAAAAGCATTCTTAACACGTGAGAGGATGTGTGGTGACGGTGCTCATGAATATATTGGAGGGGGGGGAAGGCTGAGGGTATAGGGAAACAAGGTGGGGGGAAATAAGGGAAAAACAAATATACCCGATATGAACAATTGTACACCTGCACTGTTTGTATACCTGTGTTTGTATAACTACTTGCGCTGTTTGTATACCTGCACACATACAGATGTCTTAAGTAACATACAAACGTCTTAAAGTAACAATCACACATCGTAAGTAACACACAAACGTCTTCAGTTACTTACATTCGCATCTAAGAGAGAGACTGTTACGGTTCGACCCGCGCCTGACTACCAATACTAATACACTGACCTCTCCTCCACCGCACACAAGACAAACTTCTTTACTCATGGTGTGTTGATATCTACAGACACACGAGGGGGTTAGGTTAGGTTATTTCCCCTAATCTAACCCAATCCAAGGTAGCGTTAGGGGGTGTTTAATCATCAGGTGAACTAAGATACCGAAGGAGGAGGAGCCTAATCTTCATGGTGATCCAACAGGTGTAAACAATGGGAACGTACAGGTGAGGGAAGAGTTAACTGTGACGTAGACATGTAAACAAACTATATTGTGACGTCATTGCCACGCCCTCTACAAACAGTAACATGTAGTGACGTGTGGCTCACCTGTATACCTGTCTGGACACAAGTCATATATACACACAATAAGAGGTAGTGGTATGTAGGTTACCTGTATATCTGACTAAAAGCAGCCTCATATCCTACACACCTGCTAACACACCTGATAATACAAGTCATATGTATAATAAACTTGTGGTGGTATGTAGGTCACTTGTATACATGCGGTTCCGTCATCTCATACACCTGTTGCATCAATATCACAGACAGACAGACAGACAGACAGACACACAGACAGACAGACAGACACACAGACGCATAAACAAATGGGTGGTGGTGTATGTTGTGGTGTGATGATGGTAGTGTGTGGTAGTAGTGGTGTGGGTAGTGGTGGTGTAAGTGGTGGTGGTGGAAGTGGTGGTGGTGGTGTAGGTGGTGGTGTGGGTAGTGGTGGTGTAAGTGGTGGTGGTGGTGTAAGTGGTGGTGGTGGTGTAAGTGGTGGTGGTGGTGTAAGTGGTGGTAGTGGTGCCTTAGAGTGGATTATGGGTGGTGGTAGTGGGTGTAAGTGGTGGTGTGGTGGAGTGGTGAGGTGGTGTGGTGTAGGTGGTGGTGTGGGTGAGGTGGTGGTGTGAAGTGGTGGTGGTGGTGTAGCAAGTGGTGGTGGTGATTGGGTGGTGGGGTGGTGGTGTGGGTGGTGGTGGTGGTGTGATGGTGGTGGTGGTGCTCAGAGTGGTGTGGGTGGTGGTGGTGGTGTAGTGGTGGGTGGTGGTGTGAAGTGGTGGTGAGTGGTGTAAGTGGTGTGGGTGGTGGTGAGTGAATTATGAGGTGGTGGTGGTGCAGGTGGTGGTGGTGGTGTAGATTGGTGGTAGTGAATTGTGATGATGTTGATGGTGTAAAGTGGTGTAGGTGGTGGTGAGTGGGTGTAAGTGGTGGTGGTGGTGTAAGAGTGGTGGTGTGGTGGTGTAAGTGGTGGTGAGTGGTGTAAGGTGGTGGTGGTGGGAGTGGTGGTGTGGTGGTGGTGTGGGTGGTGGTGAGGTGGTGTGATGATGGTGGTGAAAGTTATGAAGTGGTGTGGGTGGTGGTAATTGGTGTAGAGTGGTGGTGGTGGTGTAAATTGGTGGTAGTGGTGTAAGTGGTGGTAGTGGTGTAAGTGGTGGTGGTGGTGCCAGTAGTGTGGTGGTGTAAGTGGTGGTAGTGGTGTAAGTGGTGGTAGTGGCGTAGAGGTGGTGTTAATTAATTGTAAGTGGTGGTGGTGGAGTGGTGGTGGTGGTGGAGGTGGTGGTGGTGGTGTAAGTATGGTGGTAGTGTGAGTGGTGGTAGTGGTGGTGGTGGTAGGGATTTAAAGGTGGAAACTTGTAATAGAGAGGAGGGAGAGGGAGGGGGGGTGGAGGCATAAAAGAGTGGAGGAAGACTGAGGCATTAAATAGAGGAAGGAGAGCTGGGGCAAAAAAGAGGGGGAAGAATGGGCATAAATGAGAAGGAGGAGACTAGGGCATCAAAGAGAGGAGGAAGACAGGCATAAAAGAGAGGGGAAAAATTGAGGCATAAAAGAGAGGAAGAAGACTGGGGCATAAGAGAGAGGGGACGACTTGAGGCATAAACCAGGGTGTGAGGGGAGACGGTCGGGTAATAGACAATGGACAGAGCTCTAATGACCTTGTTAGGGGATGGTTGTATCGTGGAGCGTCTTCAATGGTCAAAAGCCCCACCCCCGGCCCTAATAGTCCCTAGTTCTAATGGTCCCTAATACAAATGAGCCCTAGTACTAACGTAACCTAACGTAACCTAACCTAATCTAAACCAATCTTATCAAACGTAATATGACCTAACCTAACCTACCCTATCGTAACCTAACCTAACCGTAACTAACCTAACCTAAACTAGCCTAACCTTAACTATCCTAACCTAAACTAACCTAACCTTAACTATCCTAACCTAAACTAACCTAACCTTATCTTAACTAACCAAACGTAACGTAATCAAACCAAACCTAACCTAACCTAACCTTCCTACTCTCCCACAGGTAACGCCAAGGTAATTTAATCATTAGGTGTAGGGGTGATAAGGGTGATTGAGGTGTTTTAAACCTTTGATGTGACTCACCCTGGATATGTGTGGAGAGCTGCCTGGCTCACGACCCCCTTTAGGAAATTAATTCACTTTGCGGACCCATAAACTCACACTGTAAAGGAATGCTAACATGGGCGGTCCTAATGAATTTTTGGGACCACGTGAAGATTAAAACACCTCCCCTCCCTCCCTTCTCTCTGCCCTCTACTTCTCTCCGCCCTCCTCCCCTCACCTTCCCCCTCTCTCCTCTTTTAAGGTTAGAGTTGGGTTAAGGTTGGTGAGTTTGGTTGGAGGTTAGGTTAGTTACAGGTTAGGTAAGGTTAGGTTGGGTTAAGTTAATTCTGAGTTAGATATAAAATTAAAGGTTAGGATTGGAGTTAATTTACAGGTAAGGTAAGGTTAGGTTATGTTGCATTAGGTTAGTTTTAGGGGGGGTTGATGTTCAGGTGAAACGAGCTAAGGGTAAGGGGGGGGGGCTAATCCTCACGTGATCTCAAACTTTAAAAGGTATTCAGACAACAAACTGGTCCTAAGTCGAGCCCACCAGGAGACCCAACAATGTAAGGAGAGTTTTATCAGCCAACACAGAGACGACAGGTGGCGTGTGTGTGTGTGAGATAGTGCGTGTGTGTATTGTATGTGTAACAGAGACCGCGACCCTACAGTAGTCATATTACTAAACCATCCAACTAAATTCCTTCTAGATCTTGAATGACCATTTTCGGATTACAGAGGCGTAGACGGATGGACGGACGGACGGATAGGCGGACGGATAGACGGACGTACGTACAGGACAGGAGCAAAGGAGTTACACTTGTGCCTGCATACCCCTCTCTCACTCACACACACACACACTGTGAGGGGGTGCAAAAGAAACTTGTCTTGGTGGGTGTAGAGGTTATTATATGCACAGTAGACGTGAGTGCTGAGAGGTGGGGGGGAGGAGGAGAGGAACGTGAGTGTAGATATGAGAGGAGAGGGGAAGGGAGGAAGGGCGTGGGAGGTGAGGGAGGGAGGCTGTGTCTCGTGTCCTGGGAATAACAACAGAAAACATGAAGGTAAAATCCATAAGTTTGTGTTATAATTTTTCACAGATGACAGCCAGGGAAAATATATATATATAACTAGAAGAGGGAGAGACCTGTACATGGAACACGGGGAGGAGGAGGAGGAGGAGGAGGGGGAGGAGAAAAGAAGGAGGAGGAGGAGGAACTAGATAATGAATAAGAAGGAAAACATGAAGGAAAAGATGAAATCAAATATAAGAATGATAAAGAAGAAGAAGAAGAAGAAGAAGAGTATCCCCAACACACCGACAGGAAGAACCAGATAAAAAAAGGACATTGTAAACATAAACAATAACATCAATAACGAAGACTGTGATATAAATAACATTAAGGTTATTTATAAATCCATTTCCTGCCGTGTGTGTATGTGACGTCAGCTTCCAGTGAGTGACGACTTTGGGTCCGCTCGTTCACGCCCTCTTTGGCGCCAATAGACCAAACCTTTTCAATCGCCAGTGAACCGAGGTCTCAGAGTGGCTAGTTAGTCAAGCTCTGAGTGGTTAGGTCTAGGTCTCAGAGTGGCTAGTTAGTCAAGTTCTGAGTGGTTAGATCTAGGTCTCAGAGTGGCTAGTTAGTCAAGGTCTGAGTGGTTAGATCTAGGTCTCAGAGTGGCTAGTTAGTCAAGGTCTGAGTGGTTAGATCTAGGTCTCAGAGTGGCTAGTTAGTCAAGGTCTGAGTGGTTAGGTCTAGGTCTCAGAGTGGCTAGTTAGTCAAGGTCTGAGTGGTTAGGTCTAGGTCTCAGAGTGGCTAGTTAGTTAAGGTCTGAGTGGTTAGATCTAGGTCTCAGAGTGGCTAGTTAGTCAAGTTCTGAGTGGTTAGATCTAGGTCTCAGAGTGGCTAGTTAGTTAAGGTCTGAGTGGCCAGTAAGTTAAGTTCTCTGAGTGGCCAGTAAGTTAAGTTCTCTGAGTGGCCAGTAAGTCAAGTTCTCTGAGTGGCCAGTAAGTCAAGGTCTCTGAGTGGCCAGTAAGTCCAAGATCTCTGGTGGCCCGATGAGGAGTCAAAGGTCTCTGGTGGCCAGTAATTCAGTTTCTGAGTGGCCAGTAAGTCAAGGTCTCTGAGTGGCCAGTAAGTCAAGTTCTCTGAGTGGCCAGTAAGTCAAGGTCTCTGAGTGGCCAGTAAGTCAAGTTCTCTGAGTGGCCAGTAAGTCAAGGTCTCTGAGTGGCCAGTAAGTCAAGGTCTCTGAGTGGCCAGGTAGTCAAGGTCTCTGAGTGGGTCAGAAAATAGAGAAAAATCACAACCCATCACACACAATCTTGTTTCAATTCTTTTCCCCCAGTCCGCCTTGGGGTGGGGGGGGGGAGGGGGCGTCGGCTCCCTGCGTTAAATTCCCGTCGTTGGAACTCCCCCTCGGCCTTACCCTTATGGAACCCAGTCACGTCTTGCGTTTCCTCATTAGCACCACATACCCCAAACGACGTGCCCTCCACCACATTCTACAGCTTTATACTCCCTTCTTAGAATGGATTCCCGCTGGCGTTTCCCGCATTAATTGGTTCCAGGTGAATTTCCCATGGTATGGGGTTCTTCCCAGCAAAATGTTTTCCTCGTCTCCTGAGTGAATTTCCCACGTAAATTGGCTCTCCGTGGCTCCTCTTTGAGAGTGAATTTCCAGTGAAGTGTTATCCTGAGTTAACTGTTTTTCATCCCACAGAAAGGATATCCTGCGTAAATAAATAAATAATAATAAATAAATAAATAAATAAATACAATAAAAATGGAATAAAAACTATTAGAATGGCTCTCAAGTAACAGTTTCCCTTCACAATATGTTTCCCTATCCATAAAATTGGATTTCCCGCGCTAAATTACCTCGTCTCCAGGATGGATTTCGCGAGCGTAATATATATCCCCCAAATGGACCCCCCGCGCCAAAATAACCCCCCCCCCCCTCAACATATGAATGCATTTCACTGCTAAAAATGTTTCTTGCACTTTACAAATGGATTTCCGGCGTAAAATGATTCCTTGCGTGAAAATAATTTGCCAAGTCAAATAATTTCCCGCGTAAAATGTTTTTCTCCCAAAGGTGACGTCTCCATGGTAACGCTTCAATGGGTGTTATAAAACCATGAAAAGGTTGTTTTATGCCCTTATTGCACACAACCTTCTGTACTCTATTGATGTTTTGTTTTATCGTCATTATCTTTCTTACTGTATATATTTCTATAAAATTTTTATATGTTCAAAAACTATCAAATTTGTTGCTTATCCATTGCTAATTGATTATTTCACCTGATGATTAAACACCCTAACTTAACCTAAACCCCCACCAGGTAAAATTTGGGTTGGGTTCAGGTTATATTAAGGTGTTTAATCATCAGGTAAACTAACCTAAGGGGGTGGCTAATCTTCATGTGATCCAGATACCCCCCCACAGTCGCCGATCACAATGCCGCAATAACACTATAATATTCTGTACTAATAAATAACACGATGAAGGTTTAGAAATTAAGTAAAAAAAAAAAAGGAAGATATTTTTTATAGACGAGAATGAACTTGACCTTTATATTACGAAACTCTGAATAGATAAAAGTTCTAAAATCTGAATTAAAGTTTAGCTGAATATCAGGTTGAGGAAAGGTTAGGTTAGGTTAGGTCAGGTTGAGGTTAGGTTAGGTTAGGTGTGTGAGTCGCTGGTGAAAGAGAAGAGACCACGTTACATATGACTGGTTGGACAGTGAGGAACCTTTAAGAGTGATGACGAATACCATAACCCTCCTCCTCCTCCTCCCTCTCCCTCACAACCCTCCTCCTCATCCTCTCTCTCCCTCACAACCCTCCTCCTCCCTCTCCCTCACAACCCTCCTCCTCCTCCTCCCTCTCCTCACAACCTCCTCCTCCCTCCTCACAACCTCCTCCTCCTCCTCCTCCTCTCCTCACAACCCTCCTCCTCCTCCTGCCAAATCTCCTCCTCCTCCTCCCTCCCCATGCCAACCCTCCCTCCTCCCCCTCACAACCCTCCTCCTCCTCCTCCTCTCCCCCACAACCCTCTCCCTCAACCCTCCTCCCTCCCTCACAACCTCCTCCCTCCCTCTCCTCACAACCTCCTCCTCCCTCACCTCACAACCTCCCTCCTCCCTCTCCCTCACAACCCTCCTCCCTCTCCCCTCACTACCGTCTCCTGGCAAGAACCCCTGCCCTCTGTAACTCGGGGCAACCAAGCAAGGGGAGAGATCCTGAGGTTTCCAATTATTGCCTTCTTTCTTTCATTTTCTTTTTATCTCTAATTATTTTGATTCTTTCTCTCTCACATTTGCCAGACTCTACATTTTCTGCTGGCTATAACGAGAGAGAGAGAGAGAGAGAGAGAGAGAGAGAGAGAGAGAGAGAGAGAGAGTGTGTGAGTGTGTGTGTGTGAGTGTGTGTGTGTGTGTGTGTGTGTGTTTGTCGCGCCTCAGGGAAGGTCATAATGTGATTCCTTACTTATTTAGCTCCTTGCTGCTGCTGCTGCCCCACCCACACACACCTTAATGAACGCCTCTTTCCCGACTACCTGACTGACTAACCCATTGAAAGACACCTTTTCCTCCTTCGCCCCTTACCCGCTCTCCCTTAGGGCTTCCTCACTGCACCCCTGGGCTCACATAACACCATGCAAGCCTCACTAACGCAGCGTATAAACGGTTTTGTCGACGTTCGTTTTATTCCAATTTACCGAGAACTCACCTAAACTATTGGTATGTGGATCACCTGAAGATTAACCCCCCCAGCTGTCACCTGAAGATTAACTCCCCAGCTGTCACCTGAAGATTAATCCCCCAGCTGTCACCTGATGATTTACCACCCCAGCTGTCACCAAGAGCTGTTCCCCAGCCGTCACCTGAAGATTTCAACCCCCAGCTGTCACCTGATGGATTTTACCACCCAGCTGTCACCTGAAGATTACCCCTAGCTGTCACCTGAAGATTAACCCCCAGCTGTCATCTGATGATTAACCCCCAGCTGTCACCTGAAGATTACCCCCACCAGCTGTCACCTGAAGATTAACCCCCAGCTGTCATCTGATGATTAACCCCCAGTTGTCACCTGAAGATTACCCCCACCAGCTGTCACCTGAAAATTAACCCCCCAGTCACCGAAGATTACTCCCCACCAGCGTCACCTGAAGATTAACCCCCAGCTGTCACCTGGAAGATTAACCCCAGCTGTCACCTGAAGATTAACCCCTAGCTGTCATCACCTGAAGATTAACCCCCAGCTGTCAATGCATTAACCCCCAGCTGTCACCTGAAGATTAATCCTAGCTGTCACCTGATGATTTACTTCACCCCAGCTGTCACCTGAAGATTAATCCCCCAGCTGTCACCAGAAGATTAACCCCCCAGCTGTCACCTGAAGATTAACCCCCCAGCATATGTCACCTGATGATTAACCCCCCAGCATATGCCACCTGATGATTAACTATCCTAAGAGTACCTGAGTTAATTACGTTTGATTAGGTTTGGTTAGAGTTGGTTAGGTTAGGTTAGGTTATATATACCAGTGTAATCGTCTCATTGTATTACATTTATCCAATTTCACGCACGAGGCCAAGTCAATCCTTTTCAATTTATATTTCAACTGGAAATTTGATAAACTCAATCTCTCCCTCTTTCACTCTATCTATCTTTGTTCACTCTCTCTCCCTCTCTCTGTTTAACTCTCCCCTGTCTGTCTCTTTCTCCTGTCTCACTTTCTCTCCTGTCGCCCCCTCTCTCACTTTCTCTCCTGTCTCTCTCTCTTTCTCTCCTATCTCCCTCTCCTTTCTCCTGTCTCTTTCTCTCCGTCGCCCCCTCTCTCACTTTCTCTCCTGTCTCTTTCTCTTTCTCTCCTGTCGCCCTCTCTCTCACTTTCTCTCTCCTCTCTCTTTGTCTCCTATCTCCCTCTCTCTTTCTCTCCTGTCGCCCCCTCTCTCTCTTTCTCTCCTGTCTCTCTCTCTTTCTCTCCTGTCGCCCTCTCTCTCTCTCTCTCCTCCAGTGTTTACGGTCCAGTATCTCACCCGCCCTTGTGTGTTAATTTACAGTCACGGTAAGTACTGTTGCTAATAGTGTGCTAACGAACACCGGGCGCTTAACGGTATAACGGCTCTACTCCCGTTAACAGTAATGTATACGGGATATACTACCGTTAACAGTGAAGTATAACAGATATAACCCCTTAACTGAAGTGCTTAAGCAGAGATATAGAATGTGGACGGATGGATGGACGGACATACGAACAGACGGACGGACGGACAGAAACACAAAACCCAGACAGTGAAATTGTGATCCAATCCCAAGCTCCATCTTGAAAAAAAGCTTCGAACTCTTGTCCTTGATATAAACACACACACACACACACACACTGCTAGGGAATGTTTACATGTTACCTGAATCAGTTTAGTCAATGTCACAACCCAGGTCACCACCGATACTGTCATTAATCGGTGTGGCGAGTGAGGTGTGGTTCATGGTGTGGCTGGTAACGATCTTGGTGATATCAGGTGCTCGTTCAAGTCACTATACTGCCTTTAAGAAGATTGTCGAACCCGCATACTCTCGAAGACACTTGAGGTGCCCCAAGAGGTATTATCATTAACATCAATGCAGGGCTGAGTCACGGCGTGAACCCTGTGCTTGTAACACTTCAGTTGTTATCGCTGTTATCGAACCGTGGGAATACCATTGACCCCCAAGTACTGCACGGGAAAAAATACTAATATCTCTTACCTGATATAACAAACTGAAGCCCCACTACTGAATACTGTCATTAACGAGGGCTTCACATGGATCACGGCTTCATATCGTGGGTCAGGGCTTCACATTATGATTCAGAGCTACGCATCATGGGTCAGAGCTTCACATCATGGGTCAGGGCACACCTGGGTCAGGGCTACACATCATGGGTCAGGGCTTCACACCATGGGTCAGGGCTTCACACCGTGGGTCAGGGGAGGGAGGGGGTCGCTTTCTGAACCTATTTTGTAATTTAATGCATCACGGAGTGTAATATTACAGTGGGTACAGTTACAAACCCACGTGCTGAAGAAAACGGATCTCTGTATTGGACGTTTTAACACTACAGTATATACGAAAGAGGGATATTATCGTGCGCGCGCGCGCGTGTGTGTGTGTGTGAGTCATAGTAAGGCTGGCGAACCATGAGTCATGAGGTGAGGGAAGGGTGTGTTTAGTCGATACTGTGTGTGTGTGTGTGTTTGTTTGTGTGTGTGTGTGTGTGTGTGTGTGTGTGTGTGTGTGTGTGTGTGTGTGTGTGTGTGTGTGTGTGTGTGTGTGTGTGTGTGTGTGTGTGTCGTGTCGTTGTCGTGTGTGTGTGTGTGTTGTGTGTCGTGTGTGTGTGAGTCACTTTTGCATGGTGGTCGATCCTCCATGTTTCAGCTGCAGATGTTGTCGTCTTTGGTGTTTTTACCTGGGGGCACACACACACACACACACACGAGACGGAGGATGGAAGTAAGGAAGAAAAAGAAAGGGAGGAAGGAAGGAAGGAAGGACGCTATCAATGTCTACCATCCTTCCTTTCCTATGTTTAAAATGTTCCCCCTAACTGGTGCTGTGTGAGCCATGTATCTCCGTAAAGCTGCCACCGAGATGGACTGTAGCTCTACATGTGTTGTTATTCGCTGATGGGCGGAAGAGGCGTAAGGTAAGGGCTTGTGAATCCATCCTGGTGTCGTAACTTAAGGGAAAATAGTAGATAAGTGCTGACATCTTTAAATACGTGCTGACATCTTTAAATACGTGCTGTCATCTTTAAATACGTGCTGTCATCTTTAAATACGTGCTGACATCTTTAAATACGTGATGACATCTTAACGTGCTGACATCTTTAAATACGTGCTGTCATCTTTAAATACGTGCTGACATCTTTAAATACGTGCTGACATCTTTAATACGTGCTGACATCTTTAAATACGTGCTGTCATCTTTAAATACGTGCTGACATCTTTAATACGTGCTGACATCTTTAAACGTGCTGTCATCTTAAATAGGTGCTGCATCTTAAATACGTGCTGACATCTTTCGTGCTGTCATCTTTAAATACGTGCTGTCATCTTTAAATACGTGCTGACATCTTTAAATACGTGCTGACATCTTTAAATACGTGCTGACATCTTTAAATACGTGCTGACATCTTTAAACGTGCTGTCATCTTTAAATACGTGCTGACATCTTTAAATACGTGCTGACATCTTTAAATACGTGACATCTTTAAATACGTGCTGTCATCTTTAAATACGTGCTGACATCTTTAAATACGTGCTGACATCTTTAAATACGTGCTGACATCTCTAAATACGTGCTGTCATCTTTAAATACGTGCTGACATCTTTAAATACGTGCTGACATCTTTAAATACGTGCTGACATCTTTAAATACGTGCTGTCATCTTTAAATACGTGCTATCATCTTTAAATACGTGCTGACATCTTTAAATACGTGCTGACATCTTTAAATACGTGCTGACATCTTTAAATACGTGCTGACATCTTTAAATACGTGCTGACATCTTTAAATACGTGCTGACATCTTCAAATACGTGCTGACATCTTTAAATACGTGCTGTCATCTTTAAATACGTGCTGACATCTTTAAATACGTGCTGACATCTTTAAATACGTGCTGACATCTTTAAATGCTGTCATCTTTAAATACGTGCTGACATCTTTAAATACCTGCTGACATCTTTAAATACGTGCTACCATCTTTAAATACGTGCTGACATCTTTAAATACGTGCTGTCATCTTTAATACGTGCTGACATCTTTAAATACGTGCTGTCATCTTTAAATACGTGCTGACATCTTTAAATACGTGCTGTCATCTTTAAATACGTGCTGACATCTTTAAATACGTGCTGACATCTTTAAATACGTGCTGACATCTTTAAATACGTTTCAAACTGCATTTAGGACGTAAATAAACTTAAGGTCCTTTGGGCATTCTGACGACGCAGAGATTTGAACCTACTGTGCAATTTAGAGCCCTAGTGACTCCCCTCCCCTTTCTTTTCTCCCTCTCTACCTCAACCCCTCCCTCCCCTCCCCTCCCTCCTACACCTGGGAGATAACTAAGTGAGATGCCCGAGTCCCTCTCCCCACCCTCTCTCTCTCTCTCTCTCAGGCATCTAGGTAAGAATAATGTGTGCGTGTGTGTGTGTGTAAATATGTCTTGTGTGCTTGTGTCTGTCGGTCTGTCTGTGTGTCTGTCTAGCGCCTCTTTATAAACACCCACTTACCGTAACTAAATCCGGGTCTCATAACAATACAAAACACGACTACCAACATGGCGTCTGTGTTACACCCTGACTATACTCTTAGAAGATAACCTATGAAGCTGTCAGGAGGGGGAACAGACACAGACAGAGACATCAACAGGAAGAAAGACAGAAACACAGACAGACATACACAGAGTAAAACAGACAGACAGACAGTTAGGGTCTCTGATGGACAGTGGCGCCAAATTCTTCAACACACTCTCGGGATAAACCAGAGGGGACAGTGTGTGTGTATTATATTGCCTTGCACTACACTGTCAGAGAGAGAGAGAGAGTGAAGTGCACTTAGGCCAATGAGATAACGAGACATACATAACTAAACACTCGCTCATAGTTTAATTACCCTGGGTTTGGTTAGGTTAGGTTAAATTAGATTAGGTTAGGTTAGGTTAGGTTGGGTTATGTTAGGTTATGTTATGTTATGTTGGGTTGGGTTGGGTTAGGTTAGGTTAGGTTAGGTTGAGTTGAGGCCGTGAACAACCATATTGCCTCCACTTGACCTCATTAAATTCCTTTTTAAAGATGGTGGTGAAAAACATGTGGGACATACCTGACTATTGGCTGGACAGGAGGGGGGACGAGGGGGCAGACAGGGAGAGAGACAGACAGACACAATCAGAAAGGTAAACAGACACAATGAGACAGGTAGACAGACACTCAGAGAGACGTAGGACAATGAGACAGGTAGACAGACACTCAGAGAGACGCAGGACGGACAGACAGACAGATGTACACTCAAACAAGTGAGGTTATTTTGACAGAGGTGATCGCTGGGGGGCTTGTAATGCTGTTAAATTTAGTATACAGTCAGTCAGTCAGTCAGTCACAGTCGACCAGTCCGACAGTCAGTCAGCCATACAGTCAGTTAGACAGAAAGAGAAACAGCCAAGCAGAAAGACCTAACATACAGTCTAATTAACAGTCTTACAATTAGTCAATCAGTCAACTCAGTGAAGCAGAAAGACAAACACTCATACAGTCAGTGGGTGGGGGAGGGAGAGAGTGGGGGGGAGAGAGGGGGGGGGAGGAGGGGTGGGGGAGAGAGGTGGGGAGAGAGGGGTGGGGAAGAGAGGGGTGGGGAGGAGAGAAGGGGGGGAGAGAGGGGGTGGGGGGGAGGGAGAGAGAGAGGGGGGGAGGGAGGGTGGGGGGAGAGGGGAGATGAGGGGGGAGAGAAGTGGAGAGAAGGGTGGGGGAGAGAGGGGGTGGGGAGAGGGAGAGAGAGGTGGGGAGAGAGAGGGGGAGGGGAGACTCATACCTTCAGAGTTTAATCAATACTACTTGTACTCAACAGTTTAACGACTTGTGTTGAGGACCTGAGAGAGAGAGAGAAAATAGCTAATTAGAAGGAGAAATGGAAAGTGACAAAGAAGAGTATCATAAAGAGAGGCAAGCATTACGGCAAGGCCCAGGAAGAAGGAACCTCATCTCTATTTTATATGCAATTTACAGATCTCTCTCTCTCTCTCTCTCTCTCTTTTCTGTTTCTCTCAATCTTTGTCTCACTTTCTTTCTTAACACACACACACACACAAACACACACACACACAACAGACTTACCTGTACATCTGCTACCCACGTCAACACACAGGTTAATGAGCAACATACCTGAAAACAAACCACAACACATTAGGAACAAAGAATCTAATATATCTATGTGTGTGTGTGTGTGTGTGTGTGTGTGTGTGTGTGTGTGTGTGTGTGTGTGTGTGTGTGTGTGTGTGTGTGTGTGTGTGTGTGTGTGTGTGTGTGTGTGAATAATAAGAGGCTAAAATAGAGGCTCTTTTTATCCTAGTTATGAGGATATTACTTTTCTTCACTATGGCGTGGTGTTATGGGTAACATGGAACTGTCGTTAATGGCCAAGGCTCTTACAGTGTTACACCTAACGATGGCTTACGTAATGGACAGAGAGAGAGAGAGAAAAGAGAGAGAGAGAGAGAGAGAGAGAGAGAGAGAGAGAGAGAGAGAGAGAGAGAGAGAGAGAGAGAGGGGTATATACTACGTTTGTGCCACATTTTATTAGTTTACTCTTTTTCCAAGTCGCCCACACCAGTAAGTTAGGGCAATCAACCTCTCTCACTACTCCAGATGTGGATGAACTTTACCACAACTACCACCTCGTCCTCCCTAACTACCACTACCTATAACCTTTCCCACCAACAACTACAACCACCACCACTACTACTACTAATAATACTACCACCATCACCACCACCACCACTACCATCACTAACCACCACCATAACAACTACCACCATCAACACCTTCTACCACCACTACCACCATCACCACCCACCACCACCATCAACACCTTCTACCACCATTACCACCATCAACACCCACCACCACTACCACCATCACCACCACTACCACCATCAACACCTCTACCACCACTACCATCATCAACACCACCACCATCACCACCATCAACACCTCCCCACCACCACTACCACCATCAACACCTTCTACCACCACTACCACCATCACCACCCACCACCACTACCACCATCACCACCCACCACCACTACCACCATCACCACCACCACCACTACCACCACTACCACCCACCACCACTACCACCATCAACACCTTCACCACCACTACCACCATCAACACCTTCCACCACCACCACCACCATCAGCACCACCACCACCACTCACCATCACCACCCACCACCACCACCACCATCAACACCTTCACCACCACTACCACCATCACCACCCACCACCACCACCACCATCACCACCCACCACCACCACTCAACCACCAACCACCACCACCACCACCATCACCACCACCACCACCACCACCATCAACACCTCCACCACCACCACCACACCATCACCACCACCACCACTACCCACCACCACCACCCACCACCACCACCACCACCACCACCCACCACCACTACCACCACATCACACACCCACCACCACCACCATCACCACCCACCACCATCACTACCATCACCACCCACCACCACCACACCACCATCACCACCCACCACCATCACCACCATCACCACCCACCACCACTACTACCATCAACACCTTCTACCACTACCACCATCACCACCCACCACCACTACCACCATCACCACTCACCATCACCACCCACCACCACTACCACCATCACCACCACCACCACTACCACCATCACCACCCACTTGAGAGCACACAAGGAAAAACTGTTTCTATTTATCATCAACACTCTCCTCCTCCCTTCCTCCTCCTCTCCCTCCCCTCTTCTCTCTCCTGGCCCTGAACTCACTACTAGAGAGAGATAGAAAGAGAGAATAAATGAAAGTAAAAGAAATCAGGAAATTAGTGAAACAAGGTAAACAAACACACAAACAAATAAACAAAACAAAACACATACACATAAACAAACATAAATAAACAAACACAAAAAACAAACAAATAAATAAACACAAACAAACAAACAAATAATCACAATGTTTATGTTAATTGGACTCACAAATGCACTAACGGAGATGGAAATGGATAGGAAAGACGTGGTGTGGGCGTGGTGGGGGCGTGGGTGGGCGTGGGGTAGGGGGACCAGGAAGCAAGGAGGGCTTCATTAGTACTACTTAAGAGACTGACGCACGGACAGACGGACGGACTGACAGACTGACGGACGGACGGACGGACGGACGGACAGACAGACTGACGGACGGACAGACAGACAGACAGACAGACAGACACACACACACACACACACTGCACGAGCCAACACTATTTATACCTAGTAAGTTATTATGAGGTTTGTGTGGGTGTGTCAAGGTCAGTCACTATGTATGTATGTATGTATGTATGTATGTATGTATGTATGTATGTAGTTCTATGTAACAATCTTCCTTTCTATTTAACTATCTATCAATAAGTCCATCTCTCTCTCTCTCTCTCTCTCTCTCTCTCTCTCTCTCTCTCTCTCTCTCTCTCTCTCTTTCTCTCTCTCTCTCTCTACATGACATATGTATAAGTATGCATAAGTATGTGTAAGTATGACCTATGTATATCACCCTGCCAACCTCTGTGAGCCAAGAGGTGATAGTTCAGGGTCACAACTTAGAGAGGGAGAGGGAGGAAAGGGGGGAGGGAGGTAAGGGAGGGGAGGGAGGTGAGGGAGAGGGAGGTGAGGGGAGAGGGAGACAATGAAAGAGCAGGGAGAAGAGTCATTAAGACGAAATACAGGGAGATGACACAAGTGGCCAGAGAGGGTGAAGGAAGGAGTAGGAGGGTGGGTGAGAGGCTGGGATAGGGGGTGAGGGAGAGAGGAGGAGCAAGGGAGGTGAGGGAGGAAGAGTGAGGGAGGAGCAAGGGTAGGTGGAAGGGAGGGTGAGGGAGAGTGAGGGAGAAGCAAGGGTAGGTGGATGGGAGGGGTGAGGGAGAGTGAGGGAGGAGCAAGGGTAGGTGGAAGGGAGGGAGAGGAGGGAGGAGCAAGGGCAGGTGGATGGGGGGTGAGGGAGAGGAGGGAGGGAGCATGGGAGGGTGAGGGGAGAGTGAGGGAGGAGCAAGGGAGGGTGAGGAGAGGAGGGGAGGGTGAGGGAGGAGCAAGGGTAGGTGGAAGGGAGGGTGAGGGAGGGAGAGTGAGAGGGTGGGATGGGAGGGAGAGTGAGAGGGTGGGATGGGAGGGAGAGTGAGAGGGTGAGATGGGAGGGAGAGTGAGAGGGTGGGATGGGAGGAGGAGGAGGGTAAAGGAGAGGCAGACGGGGCATCAACAGCATCTTTGGGGCGGGGTGTGTCGGGGGCCCCACTTAAGGGTGTGTTGGTACAGGTGTCGCTTCGGGGCTCATGACCCAACCTCCGGGGTCACCTTCCCCGTCCCACATACCCCCGAGGGTCAACACTCCCAGCACGCACACACACACACGTCCAAATCCTGTTCATTAACCCAAGAACTAACTGACTCGCTTAAAGCCGCAGCACAAAGACGAATAAACCCTAAAAAAAAAAAAAATCGTTCGTCAAAATGTTCTCTTAACTGGAGACTCGTGAACGTAATCTTAACGGCCTCACTTTAACTCACGACACAAAGGCAGATTCCTAAAGGTTCCTACACACTGAGCTTCCCTGTAACCTGATACTGTAACTGTATTATGTAAGGGACGCTGTAAGTGGCTCATTTTAGCTGCGTCGTGACTGTACTCTTTTAGATGGCAGGTCAAAATGGCGCCCAAACATCCCTGAGACTAAATGGTGAATAGATTAATTTGTCTTTGTGTTTAATGAAGGAAATTGTGAAGTATCGTAGGAATATTTGTTGAGTTTGAGAGAGGAGGAGGAGATGGAGGAAGAGGAGGAGGAGGAGATAAAGGAGGAGGAGGAGATGGAGGAGGAGACAACAACATGAAGAATTGATGATAAAGAAAAAAAAATGGCACATCACATCACAATCCTTACCACCCCCCCCCCCTTCCCCTCTCCAGCCCTCAGCACATCCCTAGTCCCTCCCTCACCCAGCACCTCACAATACCTACCACCCTCCCTCCTACCTCAGCACATCCCTAGTCCTTCCCTCACCCAGCACCTCACAATACCTACCACCCTCCCTCCTCCTACCTCAGCACATTCCTCTCCCTCACCCAGCACATCTCTCCCACCATCTATATTTCTCACCATACATACATACATACATACATTTTCTCACACACACACACACACACACACACACACTCAAACACAGACAGACACACACACACACACACAATATCAAAATTAATAAGTTTAATTAGATTGAACACAGGACTGAAGTATTATTGACATTACTAAGAGCGACGTGTTTGACGGTTCTTATAATCAAAATAAAACACTCATTAAATATTTGTTCTGCTCGCTGACTGAAAACAATTAGAACCGCCATTATTAGCCGGAATCGATACAACCACTATTTCTACCACCACCATCACTACTACCACCACCATCACTACTACCACCATCACTACTACCACCACCATCACTACTACCACCATCACTACAACCACTATCAACTATATGACTATTGTTATTACTACTACTACTACTACTATTCACTGATACCATTACTACCATCATCATTGTTGCTACTACCATTCACCACCACTACTACCACCATCACTACTACCACCACCCCCCCCCACCCACACGCATAACAAGACTCTCAAGGGTAATTTTAACATAATTTTCAGGTTATTATTTACGTATTTTAAGCCAAGTCAACAAATTAAAAACAAAATAAAATACAAACAAAACATAAAATAAACACAACAAGAAACACAAGGAAACAGATAAACAAACACGAACACAAGAACACAATACAGGTGAGAACAAAAAACAAACACACTGGCTTTACAACAATAAAATGGAATATTGTCAGACGTGATACAAAACGAACAAGATAAAAATAAAATAACAATACGTAATTTACAGACAATAATTGAGAGAGAGAGAGAGAGAGAGAGAGAGAGAGAGAGAGAGAGAGAGAGAGAGAATCAACTCCACAATAACGTAAGAATAATACACAGGAAATACGTAATTAAGAAACACAAATGAAGAAATAATTACCGAGAGGAAAAAGGGAGAGAGAGAGAGAGGGAAGAAGAGGAATAAGAGAGGTAATGACAATGGAACAAAGGAAGAAACACATTAATGAAGGTAAATGATAACTGCGACCATTTCAGTTGCCAGGAAATGTTTTTGTTTTTTTATTCTTGTAATATTGCTGTTTCCCCCTCACACACACACGCCACTATGGGTCTCGTGCCTATTATCATCACCAGTCTCCAATAACCATTAAGAGAGACTCTATCGCCGCTCAGGGCATTGTGGGAACACTGTATTAAACTGTCCCGATAAAACACAGACAGACAGACAGACAGACAGACACACACACACACACTTACACACACACTGGGAACTAAAAGCAATCCCAGGTTACACAAACTAATGACCTGTGAACGAAGATATATGGCACAGTGTACAGTCCTTCATTGTTCGTATCTAACCTAACTTAACTTAACCCCAGATAACGATAAGGTGTTTAATCATCAGGTGAGATAAGCCAAGACACCTGTAATCATCACCAGGTAAAAAAAAAAACCCACGGAAACCACCTGACCAAAGCTTCCTACAGACATAATGACTGGAGAAAACACAGTGAAGATTATACATTTTTATTCACGAAGATACATTAAAGCCTCGTAATTATTCATGATTGATTTGAGGAGAGGGAAGGAGGAGAGGAGAGGAGAGGAGGAGAGAGTCAGGCAAGGGTGTGACGTGACCTACTGAAGCGGTAAGTTAAATCTATCTCCTTAACAGTGTAGAGTAATTTAACCTAAGTATCTCATTCATCTCTACGCACTGATTCTCTCCCTCATTTCCCCTCACTCTCTCCCTCTCTTCTCTCTCCCATTCCCTTATTCCATCATTTTCCCCTCACTCCCTCCCTCTCTTCTCTCTCACATTCCCTTATTCCATCATTTTCCCCTCACTCTCTCTCTCTCTTCTCTCTCACATTCCCTTATTCCATCATTTTCCCCTCACTCTCTCTCTCTTATTTACTCTCCCTCATCTACCTCTCTCACCTCCTCTCCCTCATCCCTCCCCCCCCCCTGACCTCACCCACTCCCTCCCTCACCTTCCCTCTGTTACCATAGATACCAACCTGAACTGCTTCACTTATTTCCCCCCCACCAGCGTACCCTAACACACACACACACACACACACGGATTCATTAAAGTACATGCATTCTTAAACGTACACACACACACACACACACACGGATTCATTAAAGTACATGCATTCTTAAACGTACGTGTACACACACACACACACACACACACTGCTAAATAGTTGAAAGAAAACACGAAATAATTGGTGGAGTAACAGAAGCGAACAACACGATGGGAAAAAAAGATAAATATTGGTAGTATTGAATATTGGAAGCGGGAAATAGAATATAGAAGAACGCTCAATAGTTCGAGAGATATTTGGGGCAATTAAAACTATAATATTGGTAGAGAGAGAGAGAGAGAGAGAGAGAGAGAGAGAGAGAGAGCAATACACATCCCGAGTAGTAATGTCAACAAACACGGAAACAGCTGGACGAGACATGTAAACACAGAAACAGCTGATTTGAAGGAGTGTAAACAATAATATACCACGAGTGTTTACACCTAATACAACCCCCAACACACAAGTAAAAACAATGTTGTATTAAAAGAATGAATAAATTAACATAAAATAACAACAATAACAAAAGAATAATATCAACAACAAAAACAATAATAATAATAAAAACTGACGTCAGTGAGTACGAAAGAGATGATGATGATGATGATGATGATGATGATGATGATGATGATGATGATGATGATGATGATAATAATAATAATTCCCAAACCATCAGTCAATTACTTCACTACTCTGATGGTTCAAATATTAATCACCATTTAACACAACTTAATTATCATATGTACTGATCATTACCACTGTTGACTTATTATGAATGATTACGCTTGTTAGTGTTGTAGTTGTTATTGATGTTGTTGTCGTTTTATTATTGTTGTTGTTATTATTATTGTTATTATTATTATTGTTATTATTATTATTATTATTTATTATTATTATTGTTGTTGTGGCCGCCCTACTCAGGTGAGCTCGCCAGGTATGTAATTAGATTGGAGGTGTGACGAAAGGTTATGGCGTGTACAGGTGAAGGACCACACCCATCTCACACACACACACACACACACACACACACACACACACACACACACACACACACACACACACACACACACACACACACACACACATCGCACAGACACACATACACACATACACACACACACACACACACCCATCACACACACACACACACACACACACACACACACACACCCAGCGAGGTAGTGACTCGGGCGGCGGATGGGACGACCTTTGTATACAGTAAACACAACAGGTAGGACGTAAACAAACAAACAGATAAATATGCAAACAGTGACATAAATAATATAAGTCATCATCATACACTCCACAGACAGACATACATACACACATACTGCACTCTCTCTCTCTCTCTCTCTCTCTCTCTCTCTCCATCATCGTGACACAAAAGAGGGAAGTTGGTGGAGGAAGAAGAGGAGGCGGGGAGGGGGGTGGAAGTAGGGGAGGAAGTGGAGGAGGAGGGAGAGGGGGAATGTAGGTGGGGGGTGGGGTGGGGTGGGGTGGGAGGCAGGGAAGGAGGAAGAGACGGGTGGAGAGGAGGAAGTGAAGGGAGGTGGGGGTGGGGGTGAAGTAATGGCGATGTTCCAAGGCAAAGAATCGATTGGCCTTCACCTGTGCTAAAGTGACGACAGCCTGTCCACTACACACACACACACACACACACACACACACACACACACACACACACACACACACCCGTCTGCTTACGTGTGTGTATGTATGCATGACTGTCTGTGTAATCTGTCTGTCTGTCCATTTATCTCTCTGTTATTCTGTCCATCTCTCTCTCTCTCTCTCTCCCCAATATACGACCTTTAACCCAAACCACCCAATTCCACTTACATCACCCACACGTGTTCTAACGAGAGCTGGACTACACTCGAGGCAGGTGCATAAACAAAAGACTACAAACAAAAGCAAACAACAGCCAACACCCAACCAACAAAAAAACACAAACAACAAACAAAACATCACACGGACACACACAAACACAAGAGCAACACAAACAAACCAACACAAAGAAACATGTTATTATACCCAGCAGCGTCCGTCTACAACACACACACACACACACACACACACACACAAACCTCCATATTACGAACTTCTCTCAATATATTCCTTTAAATAGAGGTTTTGACTGTAATTTAAACCACCGCAAACATTTAATTAATCTTAAATCTTTCTTCTCAACCTATCATAATAAACTACAACAGGTGTATAGCAATTTCCTACCCTCACCTGTAGTTCACCCTCACCTGTAGTTCAAGTAGCACCTGGGCTTTAAGAAACACCTAACACATCCCACAGCCCAGGAATCAATGTTTTGTATCTTTACGGAATAACATTGGAGAAATACAAAACCCTCCTGAAACCACCACCACCACCACAAGCCTTAATAAAAACACTATCTTCCTTTAAACTATAAGATACACAGTGAAGGTACATTAGTGACAAAGCTTTAAGAAACACCTAAGGTAATCCTGGGAACATCAATGCGAAATATCTTTAATAGAATACTGAACCATAATAATTCTTTTAACCTAATACACATTTTTTTAAACTAATTTTTTTCAAACTATAGATGAAATCCTACCCACCCAAGCACCCACCTCACCATCCACCCACACCCAGTAACCCACCCCAGTAACCCACATCAACACCCACCCACACCCAGCAACCCACCCCCAGCACCCACCCACCCACCCACCTCAACACTGACAGCAGAATCGATGTTCGGGAGTTTCATAGTCCAAAACTTCCTACCCGAACTTTCTTTTCACCTTAAGTGGTAAAAGTGAGAGAGAAAGAGAGAAAGTGAGAGAGAAAGAGAGAAAGAAATCGACAAAATTCCTTAGTCAAATTATAGTCTCAGGGGCAGTTTATCCGCCATGTTTGTATCGTAGTTGAAGTGAGAGAGAGAGAGAGAGAGAGAGAGAGAGAGAGAGAGTTAAATATGAGAATCTTTGGGGAGAGTCTCTATTTTTGGGTCTTGCTGTGTTGTGATGAAACAGTTAGATACGTTCTCACATCTCCAGTTAGATACACAGTCAAAACACATCCTCAAACGCCTCCAGTTAGTAGGGGTAACGGGAAGGGGAGGATGGGGGATGGAGAGAGGGGAGGAATGGGTGGAGATAGAAAGAGAAGAGAGGTGAAGGGATAGGGGGGGGTAGAGGATAGGGTGGCAAACAGTTTAAAATCCACGAGTCATGAAGAACGAGGCTGGCCAAGGAGAGGTGTTCCGG
>NW_024732238.1:7245270-7450270 GCF_018991925.1 Homarus americanus | reverse complement strand
AGAGAGAGAGAGAGAGAGAGTTTCTGAGGCGCCTGTCTAAAGTTTTAGTTAACCCTTTGAGGACGACGATTGAAGTATGTACTGTATATTATTATTATTATTATCATCATTACTGCTGTCTTTGTTCAATAATAATAATAATAACAACAATAATAAAAACAACAATAAAACAACAATAATAATAACAAAAACAATAACAAAAACAACAATAACAAAATAACAACAATAACAGCACCACCACCACCACCACCACCACCGCTCTCCTTGCTGACGGGGATGAAATAGCCTGAAGGTGTCTGAAGTGAAATATTACCCTGGGGGCCTGTGTGATGTATCTCCCATGCTGGTGGGGAGGTGCTGGTGGGGAGGTGCTGGTGATGTGCAGATGCTGATGGGGAGGTGGTGCTTTAGCAGTAGTCTATGAGTTACACTGCCGACATACACAGAAACCCCTCCCCGCCCCCACTACACCCCTCCTCTCCCCCCTCCTCTCCCCCCCACCACACCCCTCCTCTCCCCACCACACCCCTCCTCCCCCCCACCACACCCCTCCCCCCCCACCCCACCCTCCCTCCCACACCACACCCTCCCCTACCACACCCTCCCCACACCACACCTCCCCACACCACACCCCTCCACCACACCCCCTCCTCTCCCTCACACACACCCCCTCCTCTCCCCACCACACCCCTCCTCTCCCCACACCCCTCCCCTCCTCTCCCCCCATCTCCGTGGACGAGCGAGGCACCTTAGATTAATTACGTAAAACACCCTTCGCTATTTTTTTCTTTCGCTAACTTTGAACGAGACACACATCACGCTCCCAGGCAGACACACACCACCACCAAGCTGTCCACCTCACTCTGGTAACAATCTCTTTACCTTATTAGTTGAAGAAAGTTATAGGCCTACATTAATTTATCACGTTACCAATTAGGCCTATGGAAATATTTCACGTTTGAATGTTTTAGAGATCAGATTCCATGGCCTGGATTTTTCACCCCTCGAGTGTGATGATTTAAACCCTTGAGTATGATGACTTAAGCCCTTGAGTAAGATGACTTAACCCTTTGAGTACGATGACTTTACCCTTTGTACGATGACTTAACTCCTGGAGTATGGCGTTGTCATATTCAATGGGTTAAATCATCTAACCAAAAGGATTAATCATTCGTAAATAAATAAAAAAAATTAAAATTAAAGATTAATAATTTATTGCTAACAATCCAGGATAAACCGATAACAACAGGGAAATGGTGGGGGAAAATGGCGTCCAAAGTGATCTGAGACTTATCTCTACTAGGGAAAAATTTTGTATACTGTCTTTGGAGGGTCTTGGAGGGGTCTTGGAGGGTCTTGGGAGGGTTTTGGATGGGTCTTAGGGGGTCTTGGAGGGGTCTTAGGGGGTCTTGGAAGGTCTTGAAGGGGTCTTGGAAGATCTTGGGGGTTTTGAAGGGTCTTGGGGGTTTTGGTGGTCTTGGGGGGCTTGGGGGTCTTAGAAGCCGTTGGAAGATCTTGGAGGGTTGTGAGGTTAGAGCTGCTCAGAGGCACGTCAATACACACACACACACACCGGGCGCACCACAACCTGCCTGACGTAGGCCATCTCGCTGCTGCTGCTCCCTCACCACCTCCTCCTCCTCTTCCCCGTCCCTACTATTCCTACTACTGCCACTACTATTGCTGCTACTTCTACTACTATTGTTACTATTGCTACTACTACTATTGCTATTACTGCTGCTACAATGCTAAACGGAAATCTTCCTCTCCATCACAACACACACACACACACACACACACACACACACACACACACACACACAGCCATCTCCCTAAGCTGTAGCGCCAAGATTAGACCGAGAAACAATTAATTCAAACCAAGTCTTTAGTATAAAACTACAGGTGTTCAGGTAACAAGTTATTAAAATTCTCGAAGCACCGTAGCGTAAGCGAGAGAGAGAGAGAGAGAGAGACTACAAAATCAAAGGGTATATATAATTATTCTCAACCATAACTTAATCTAACACCAAATGAACGTACAGTATCTAGTTAAGAATCCCATTACAACCCTGTCCGGTGCTAAGTGAATGCATCTAGTTAAGACCCAAGAAACACAACATAACTCAAAACATTACTCCTGGATCATCTATGTTTAATATTCGTAAGTTATTTTCACCTTCAAAAACCACTTAGCAATCTCACGGTATAAATTACGAATGTTATTCTCACGGACTTTTGAGAATCGAGAGCCAAGGAGATGTGTTGTATCTCCAGCATCGTATTGTACAAGAGCCGACACCAGCGTCTTCATTATATATGTAAACAAATGACCTGCAGCTGGTGCCTCATCAGAGTGGGGGGGGAGTGATGGAGGTAAGAGGGTTAGGAAGAGGAGAAGGGGAGAGGGAGAATAAGGGAGAGGGAGAAGAGGTGATGGAGGTAAGAGGGTTGGAGGAGAATAAGGGAGAGGGTGATGGAGGGAAAGAGAGGAGGGAGGAGAGTGAGAATAAGGGAGAGGGAGGAAGAGGGTGATGGAGGTAAGAGGGTTAGGAAGAGGGAGAAGGGAGAGGAGAATAAGGGAGAGGGAGGAAGAGGGGTGATGGAGGTGAGGGTTAGGAAGAGGAGAAGGGAGAGGAGAATAAGGAGAGGGGAGGAAGAGGGTGATGGAGGTAAGAGGGTTAGGAAGAGGGAGAAGGGAGAGAGAGGAGAGTGAGGGGAATGGGGAGAGGGAAAGGAATTGAGAGGAGGGAAGTGAGATGAAAGTGAAAGGAGTTATGTAAGTGGGAAAAATTGAAACACACACACACACACACACCACCATCTGTAAATACCATCTGAAACCCTAACTAACCACACCATCTGTCATTTATATTTAAGGCAACAAAATTACCAGTGTGTGTGTGTGTGTGTGTGTGTGTGTGTGTGTGTGTGTGTGTGTGTGTGTGTGTGTGTGTGTGTGTGTGTGTGTGTTTAAGGGGTCTACCATTACCATTTAAAGTTGTCTGTCTGTTTATCTGTCAGTCTCATATCATGTTAATTGTTGTATAAGCACCTCTCTCTCTCTCTCTCTCTCTCTCTCTCTCTCTCTCTCTCTCTCTTTCTTCTTCTCTATCTATCTATCTGTCTGTCTCTTATTCTGTCTCTCTGTCTGTCTGTCTGTCTCTCTCTCTGTCTGTCTGTCTCTACTCTGTTTATCTGTCTGTCTCTATTCTTTCTGTCTGTCTGTCTCTCATTCTGTCTGTCTCTTTATCTCTGTTTATCTGTCTGTCTCTCTCATTCTGTCTGTCTGTCTGTCTGTCTCTCTCTCTGTCTGTCTCTGTCTGTCTGTAATAAGTGTCCTTCACAATCTTACCGACCTAGTGATCGCACGTCCGACTCCCCTGGTAATAAGAACAGCTTCGGTATATTCCTCTATGAGACAGATAAAGCAGACGAACAGACAGACAGAGAGAGAGAGAGAGAGAGAGAGAGAGAGAGAGAGAGAGAGAGAAGAGACAAGACCAAGACCAAGACGGAAAGTATCGGAATGGATTAAAAAAAACAAAAAAAAACAGTGAATGATGGCGTGCGGCGTCTCGTGTGTCACTGGCAGGTAAACATTCATCCATCAAGCGTTCGTATAGATCCACTGGCTAGTATTTACGTTCGTAGTAATCGTTTCTAAATGTTTTATATACTGTGTGTGTGTGTGTGTGTGTGTGTGTGTGTGTGTGTGTGTGTGTGTGTGTGTGTGTTGGAGGACTTGAGAGAGAGAGAGAGAGAGAGAGAGGGAGGAAGGAGGAGATAATTGAAGGTGTCAATAATCGAGGTCTAGGGAGAGGAGGGAGGACAGAGGGAGGGAGAAGAGGAGGAAGAGATGGGGTGAAGAAGAGAGAAGAGGAGAGAAAAGGTACAGAGAATAGGGTCGATAATGGATCTTACCCCGTGTGTGTGTGTGTGTGTGTGAGTGTGTGTGTGTGTGTGTGTGTGTGTGTGTGTGTGTGTGTGGGTGGGGCGGAGGACACTGCAGGACATGCTACCCCCTGCCTGTCTAACCTCACCCTCCTGTCTGTCTGTCTGTCTGCTTACCTAACCCCCTCCTGTCTGTCTGTCTGCTTACCTATACCCCTCCTGTCTGTCTGTCTGCTTGCCTAACACCCTCCTGTCTGTCTGTTTGCCTAACCTTACCCCTCCTGTCTGTCTGTCTGCTTGCCTAACACCCCTCTGTCTGTCTGTCTGTCTGCTTGCCTAACCTTACCCCTCTGTCTGTCTGTCTGTCTGCTTGCCTAACCTTACCCCTCCTGTCTGTCTGTCTGTCTGCTTGCCTAACCTTACCCCTCCCTGTCTGTTGCTTGCCTAACCTTACCCTCCTGTTCTGTCTGTCTGCTTGCCTAACCTTACCCTCCTGTCTGTCTGTCTGCTTGCCTAATCCCCTCCTGTCTGTCTGTCCTTGCCCTCCCCTCCTGTCTGTCTGTCTGCTTGCCTAACCTTACCCCTCCTGTCTGTCTGTCTGTCTGCTTGCCCTAACCTTACCCCTCCTGTCTGTCTGTCTGTCTGCTTGCCTAACCTTACCCCTCCTGTCTGTCTGTCTGTCTGCTTGTAACCTTACCCCTCTTCTGTCTGTCTGTCTTGCTACCTTCCCTCCTGTCTGTCTGTCTGCTTGCCTAACCTTACCCCTCCTGTCTGTCTGTCTGCTTGCCTAACCTTACCTCCTGTCTGTCTGTCTGCTTGCCTAACCTTACCCCCTCCTGTCTGTCTGTCTGTCTGCTTGCCTAACCTTACCCCTCCTGTCTGTCTGTCTGTCTGCTTGCCTAACCTTACCCCTCCTGTCTGTCTTCTGCTTGCTTAACCTTACCCCTCCTGTCTGTCTGTCTGTCTGCTTGCCTAACCTTACCCCTCCTGTCTGTCTGTCTGCTTGCTTCTTACCCTTACCCCTCCTGTCTGTCTGTCTGCTTGCCTAACCTTACCCTCCTGTCTGTCTGTCTGCTTGCCTAACCTTACCCCTCCCTGTCTGTCTGTCTGCTTGCCTAACCTTACCCCTCCTGTCTGTCTGTCTGTCTGCTTGCCCTAACCTTACCCCTCCTGTCTGTCTGTCTGTCTTGCTTGCCTAACCTTACCCCTCCTGTCTGTCTGTCTGCTTGCCTAACCTTACCCCCCCGTCTGTCTGTCTGTCTGCTTGTAACCTTACCCCTCCTGTCTGTCTGTCTGCTTGCCCTACCCCTCCTGTCTGTCTGTCTGCTTGCCTAACCTTACCCCTGTTGTCTTTTACCCTCCTGTCTGTCTGTCTGCTTTAACCTTACCCCCTTTGTCTGTTGCCCTCCTGTCTGTCTGTCTGTCTGCTTGCCTAACTCTACCCCCCTCCTGTCTGTCTGTCTGCTTGCCTAACCTCACCCCTCCTGTCTGTCTGTCTGCTTGCTTAACCTTACCCTCCTGTCTGTCTGTCTGCTTGCTTACCTTACCCCTCCTGTCTGTCTGTCTGCTTGCTTACCTAACCTTACCCTCCTGTCTGTCTGTCTGCTTGCTTAACGTCACTGACAGACAGAGAAAGACAAAATAAATTCCTCTCGTTAGTTCATTGAGAACATTAAATCTCATTGGTTGCTCACATATTGGGTCTAAACTGTGATTGGTTGCTCACAGATCGGATCTTAACTGTGATTGGTTGCTCACGTATCGGATCTTAACTGTGATTGGTGATTCCTTCTCGGACCTTAACTGCAATGATTGGTGGTTCCTTCTCGAATCTTAACTGTGATTGGTGGTTCCTTCTCGAATCTTAACTGTGATTGGTGGTTCCTTCGAATTTAATTGATTGGTGGTTCCTTCTCGAATCTAACTGTGATTGGTGGTTCCTTCTCGAATCTTAACTGTGATTGGTGGTTCACGTATGACCTTAACCTTATTGATCCGGGACAACAACACGACGCGACTGTCTGTACCGAGTGTCTTGATGGCCCACTTGCACGACGACTGGGGGGAGGGGGGAGGGGAGAGACGGAGGGGGGAGGGAGGAAGGAAAGAGGGAGAAAAGAACAGGAATATGAGTCAGAAATAGAGAATGAATGAATGTCAGAAAAGGACGGAGAGGAAAAGAGGAAAGGAAAGAGAGGTAAGGTGGGGGAGAGAACCACCATCCCCCGCAACAAGCACCACCACCACCACCACCTCCCTCCCTAGACCCCCCGCTAATAAGATTATTTCCCCATAACACCTTCTCCTTAAAACCCCCTCTCACCTCCCTTCAACGACGTAGTGACTCCTGATGGGGTCTTGAACGAGGGACCCAACAGGACCACCCATCAACTAGGAAAAAGACCCACTCTGGAGGTGTTCTTCCTCCTCCTCTTCTTCCCGGTGATGATGATGATGATGAGGCAAGATGAAGAAGACATTGTTGAAGGCTGAATACTTCTTCGTCGCCGTCTAAGTAACAGTAAGAACTTTTACACACACACACACACACACACACACACACACACACACACACACACACACACACACACGGGCCACATATACACAAGCGAATTCCATTACACCTTTAGCAAATTACCGAACGCGAAGTAATAGAATTTATTTGGAAATTGTCACTGGTGTATTAATCTAAATATTGGACTCCAGGCTGTGATAGTTCCATGAATACACTCAAGAGGTGACCAGCGGGCGTGTAGAGAGGTTCAGAGTGTATTATTAGGTTTCATTTACCTATGTATAATCTACATATCCACGCATACAGGATATATATTTAGCATATTATACTTATTTATACATACAAGACACATATATGTAAACAAATACAATATATACATGCATACATTCTCCAAATCACACACACATACATACACATACCCCATACATACATACACATACATACGCAAATACATCACTTACATGCATTCAAAACACACACACACACACACACACACACACACACCACTACAAGTGTCTCCTCGTCACTCGACCTCCATCCAGGTAAGAATTCAAGAAGGGGGAAAAAAAAGGTCAATTAATTCCCTCCCGGCAATACCTGACATATATAGACGTGGTTCGGAAGGCTTCACAATTTTCCCCTGCTGGATTTTTTCCTGTTAAATAAGGGGATATAGGGGAAAAAACATACCGCTACGTCCACTAATCTTCTGTCAAGGTAAATAGTCTCTCTCACACACTCTCTCTGTATCTCTTTTTTCCACACACACTAACACACCTCCTCACCACCACACACTAGCACGACACACTTTTCCCTCTTAAGCCCCGCCGTGTTGGTGTGTGGGGGCTGCAAGTCGGCTACAGGCTGTTGCTGCGGTTTGAGCGAGATTGGTTGAAGGATTCCCCACTATAACGAGGTCGTGTGTGTGTGTGTGTGTGTGTGTGTGTGTGTGTGTGTGTAAGTGTGTGTGTAAGTGTGTGTGTGTGTGTGTGTGGCTAACATGAGGCCTTTCTGTCTGTGGAGGGTTAGCCTGGTGTATGTGCGTGTATGTATGTATGGTATATGTACGTAGGCCTATGTGTACCTTGGAGGACTAGCCTGAGGTAGGTGTTTAAGTGTTTGTGTCTGTCTGTCTGTCTATCTGTGTTTGTATATCTGTCTGTTTGTCTGTCTACTTGTGTCTGCATGTCTGTCTCTCCAGTGACAGGTACAGGTAATCAAGGCCACATTAACAGAAGTAGCCACCTGGAGGGGTTCTCACAGCCTGATCCAGACAATTTACAGGTGCAATAACAACACCCAAAGAATAACATATAAAACCTAATGCAGTAATTACACCTCGTAGCGACATAATAACAATACCTACTTGTTGAGATTAAGGGTAATAACAACAACAACAATAATAACAACAACAACAATAATAATAATAATAATAATAATAATAATAATAATAATAATAATAATAATAATAATAATAATAAACTAACATCACATAATATTGACAGGAAACCAATCCCCCATCCACCCATCCCCTATCCTCCCCCACCATCCTCCCCACCACCCCCACCCAGCCACATCTGCTAACGACAGCTTTTGACACTCGCAGACAGCAGGAGTGGCAGCAGGTGTCAGCACTAGGGTGGGTCCTGCCTACAACAGCCCATCTACCTGTTCATTAAGTTGACTCCTTTCTCACTCTGGTCTGGGGTGTTCAGGGGGTGGTTCAGGGGGTGATTCAGTGGGTATGGTACAAAATTCAAGAAAGGGAGGGATTTTGGTTTGTCAGATATGGTAAACAAAAGAATAAAAAGTGATGAGAAACTAGTAAAACAACAAGTGGACACACACACACACACACACACACACACACACACACACACACACACACACACACACACACACACTTCTCTGTTTCTGTGTTACTGTGATCATCTTGAGACAACTTTGCCAGGGACGATTAGGACGCGCGTCCAAGGAATTAAAACAAAATAACTTCGCGCGCTTCAGGAACGAATTTAAAAGCGTCGCGGATTTTATTTGATATGTAGATTATCTCCGTGTACAGGAAACAAAGTAACGTTGTGTTATCTCCGTGTACTTAGCGATAAGAGGTGTAAGAAATCATACCGATAGCGCCACCTCTCGTTCGCACACACGCGCCATGGCCCATAAACAAACGTACCTACAATGTTAAACAAATTACCACGGACACGAGATCGCTTACAAAACAAAAAACAAAACAGAAAACACGCACGCGAATATAACATGGTATATTTATCCAGAAATATACGTTTATATAACTCGAAATTAATATATTTTTGTATCTGCCATTTTTTACAGGTTTTTAATAGACTACTGTTTAATAATAATGATAATAGTAATATTATAATTTGTAAATAGCGTAAACTGGGGATTTAATGCGGCTTCTGTTTAATTAGTTTATAATGGACAGTTGCGTGGTGTGGGCCGGATAATTATTGTCGTTATAGGATCTGGGTTGAGTTGTTATAGACGCGATGGGAATAGATTTCGTTTACGTATTGCTATAATGTGGTTAGATTGTGCTTACTGTCATGTTATTACTTCGACTATTACAACGAATATGTGTATGTATGTGTATTTGTGTATTTGTTGTATGCGTGTGTATGTACAGTATATAGGTATGTGTGGATATGTGTATGTATGTATGTATAAATTTGTGTGTGTGTGTGTGTAAAACTTGGAGACTACACCTTGATATTTATGGCACTGTCAGCACATATAGGAACATCCTTGGCCCTCGTGGTTCATCCTGTACAACCCGGATATACTGTATATATACCGTACTGACAAATAGACAAACAGACGAAAGGAAATACATTATCTGTTCCATGGCGGATGATGGCGTTACGTGTTGACTATTTCCTCTCCAATGACACCTGAGGCGGAAGAGGGGGGGATGAACACAGCACAGCACAGCACAGCACCACTCAATCTTGCACACCCAGGTCATATATACACATCCCCAGTACAGCATTAGTTAGATCATACACATTTCAGCACAGTACTATACACACCCTAGCACAGCACTAGGTAGGTCAAACACATCTCACCACAGCACTAGGTAGGTCAGACACATCACAGCACAGCACTAGGTAGGTCAGACACATCCCAGCACAGCACTAGGTCAGGAGTACAGGAGGTAGCGGCTACACTCACCACCACTCGCTGTACTGGACACACACACACACACACACACACACACACACACACACACACACACACACACACACACACACACACACACCTGATCAATACAAGATTAATGGTGACAGTAACGGTAAGGAAGAATGTTGTTAAAAAATTATACTATATCATTATGTGGATGTTGAATGTTGATTGAATATCGTACTTACACTGTTGTCATGTTAAAGCTGAATGTTAAAGAGTATCCAATGTTACGGTCGTGATATTACATAATATTAAAGAGTACAATGTTAAAAGTGTCACGGTAGTATGTTGTGTCATAACCCCGGCCTCAGTACCCCCCACCCTCCTACACCACCACCACCACCACTACACACCCCGCCTGAAGTTCCACCCCCGCTGTCTGCCACACAAGGGGTCGCCACAGCTCAGTTCTACCACACTATCCACTAACTGTTACCTGTATCCTCCTGTGTTTTGTTATACCTGTGTCTAATTAACTCAACGACAGGCCTTCCGTCCTGACTGATAAGATTGTTTACGTGTAAGGGATATTTGATGTGTTTTTCCCAGTCAATAATTTTGTTTTTATTATTATCACACTTGTCTGTTTATTAATTTTTCAGAACTAATCTTTTTCCGTCTGCGTGTCCGTCTAAACGTTCTCCCGTGTGTGTGTGTGTGTGTGTGTGTGTGTGTTATACGTCTGTCCACAAACACTCTACAACAAAGTATATAATCAAACTCGATATAATAGACGGTCGGGGGACGGTCGGTGGACGGTATGGGACGGTCGGGCTAGTCGGGCGGGTGAACTTGGCTACCTTTACCGTATAACCTTGCTGGTAAAGGCCTCTTGTGTTGACGGTGTCGGGCTGCCACGTTGAGGAACCGGATTTGACTTGACTGGGTAAGGAAGTCGCTGGTGGAGTCTCTGTCTGTCTGCATGAGCACGCACCCCAAGCTTAGCCTATGAAGGTCAGGTGGGATGTGTTGTGGTGCTGGTGGTAGGCTGTCTGTCTCTCTCTGTCTGTTGTGGTAGCAAGAAGACTCTCTCTCTCTCTCTCTCTCTCTCTCTCTCTCTCTCTCTCTACCTGGATCTATTCATCATGACAAGAAGCACCACAAAGACAGACCCTAAATAAACACGACAGCAGAATAACAGAAAGAATTAAAAAAAACTTGTACAGAAAATATATATAACGAAAGAAATATGAACCCACATACAGACAAAGACACACACACACACACACACACACACACACACACACACACACACACACACACAGAAAAAGACACACACACACACGCGCCAATATAATGATACCACGTTGATAAGTCTTGCGTATCCTTATCAAAACGTCACGGCTTTACGCTGGTATTTCTGACGTATCCTTAATTAAAATTCCACGGGTGTACGCATGATATAGTTTCGGCGTAAACCAGGTGTAGGAACACTCTTGGGTTGGAGAGACACGTGCGTATGAATGGAAGGAAGCGTATCAAAATATCACCTTCACTCACCCCCTCTCCTACCTCCCTCCCACCGTGTTATAATATGCAGTGGAGCTGAGAGAGAGAGAGAGATTAAAGACTCGGCCGATGGTGTATGTATTACGTAGTGAATAGCAGGATGTGCCAGAGACCAAGGCTGATGAAGCAGGAGAGAGGGGAGGGTGAGGAGGAGAGGTGTGAGGAGGAGAGGGGGAGGAAGAGTTGGGAAGAAGAGGAGTAAGAGGGAGGGTGAGAGAAAGGAGGGGGTGAGAGGGAGGAAAAGAGACTATGGACGTGAGGGGGGGAGATAAGAAGAGATTAAAGGATATAAGGAGAGGATAGAAGGGAGAGAAGAAGAGATAATAGAAGACAGAAGAGAACGAATGAAAAGTGAGGGGGAAGAGTGAGAATGGGTGGGAAATGGAAGGAGGGAGAAGGAGTGAGAGGAGCAGAGAGAGGACGGAGAGGGTGAGGGGTGAGAGTGGGAAGAGGGGAGGTGTAGGCAGGGGTGGGGAGGGGAGGGGTCAGCCCAGCAATGGAAAGGTGTGCCCAGAACAAGCCTCAGCCAAGCGTGCAGGAAGATGCAATGGATGAGAGCACAAAGGTGAAGTTAGGTTAAGCTTAGGTAGGTTTGGGTAAGCTTGAGTAGGGTAAGCTTGGGTAGGTTTGGGTAAGCTTGAGTAGGTTTGTGTAGGTTAAACTTGGATAGGTGAGGTTAAGCTGGGCAGGTTAAGCTTGTAGGTTAGGAAAGACACACGAGATAAAAGAACATGCCTGGTCAACGCCTGTCTACGTCTTGTGTATACACTAAACAAGATCAATTAAAACAAACAAACACACACACACACACACACACACACACACACACACACACACACACAACATGAGAGCCTGGTGAGAAGAACCGGGAGGTGTGAGGGAAGACAGGTGGTGAGTTGGACCAGGTAGGAGAGGGAGGAGGGAGGGGGGAGGAAGAGGGGTGGAGGGGAGGAAAGGCACAATCATCATCTGGAGCAGCAAGGAGGACCCATCAACTGAAGCAAGAAGAAGAAGAAGAAGGAAGAAGGAAGAAGAAGAAGAAGAAGAGATGAAGAAGAAGAAGAAGAAGAAGAAGAAGAAGAAGAAGAGATGAAGAAGAAGAAGAAGAAGAAGAAGAAGAAGAAGAGATGAAGAAGATGAAGAAGAAGAAGAAGAAGAAGAAGAAGAAGAGATGAAGAAGAAGAAGAAGAAGAAGAAGAAGAAGAAGAAGAAGAAGAAGAAGAGATGAAGAAGAAGAAGAAGAAGAAGAAGAAGAAGAAGAAGAAGAGATGAAGAAGAAGAAGAAGAAGAAGAAGAAGAAGAAGAAAGAAATGAAGAAGAAGAAGAAAAGAAGAAGAAGAAGAAGAAGAAGAGATGAAGAAGATGAAGAAGAAGAAGAAGAAGAAAAAGAAAGGAAGAAGAAGAAAAGAAAGAAGAAGAAAAAGAAGAAGAAGAAGAAGAAGAAAGAAATAGATGAAGGAAAGAAGATAAAGAAGAAGAAGAAGAAGAAGAAGAAGAAGAAAAGAAGAGATGAAGAGAAAAAAGAAGAAGAAGAAGAAGAAGAAGAAGAAGAAATAAAGAAAGAAATAGGATGAAGAAGAAGGAAGAAGAGATGGGAAGAAGAAGAAGAAGAAGAAAGAAAGAAAGAGATGAAGAAGAAGAAGAAGAAGAAGAAGAAGAAAAGGAAGAAGAAGAAGAAGAAGAAGAGATGAAGAAGAAGAAGAAGAAGAAGAAGAAGAAGAAGAGATGAAGAAGAAGAAGAAGAAGAAGAAAGAAGAAGAAGAAGAGATGAAGAAGATGAAGAAGAAGAAGAAGAAGAAGAAGAAGAAGAAGAGAAGAAGAGATGAAGAAGAAGAAGAAGAAGAAGAAGAAGAAGAAGAAGAAGAGATGGAAGAAGAAGAAGAAGAAGAAGAAGAAGAGATGAAGAAGATGAAGAAGAAGAAGAAGAAGAAGAAGAAGAAGAAGAAGAAGAAGAGATGAGAAGAAGAAGAAGAAGAAGAAGAAGAAGAAGAAGAAGAAGAAGAAGAAGAGATGAAGAAGAAGAAGAAGAAGAAGAAGAAGAAGAAGAGATGAAGAAGAAGAAGAAGAAGAAGAAGAAGAAGAAGAAGAAGAGATGAAGAAGATGAAGAAGAAGAAGAAGAAGAAGAAGAAGAAGAAGAAGAAGAAGAAGAAGAGATGAAGAAGAAGAAGAAGAAGAAGAAGAAGAAGAAGAGATGAAGAAGAAGAAGAGAAGAAGAAGAGAATAAACCATCAGCTGAAGCAACAAGATGAGCAGATGAAAGAGGGAATGAAAGAGGTCTGCCAGGTGGTGGACGCGGGCGGGCGGGCGGGCGGGCGGGCGGGCACACACACACACACACACACACACACACACACACACACACACACACACACACACACACTTCCTGCCCGTGACCCTCAACCATGAAGGACGTCGACCTGAAAACACTACCACACCACCCCAACCATCCACACCGACCATCCACACCATGCATCCACTCCAGCCACCCTCACCACCCATGGACCATCCACATCACCACTCCAACCATCCACAACAAATCCTCTGAAATACCACTATGACCCATCACACCATCCTAACGACCTTGTAGCTACCACCACCACCACCACTACTACCACAACTACCAGTCTTACCTACCATACCTGAGAACCTAATAGAACCACTAATATTATGTATATACCATCTCAGCAACTCATATCTTCACACGATAAGCCAAGACCACTCGTCCACTACCATCATCACTACCATGACCTAATAACATTAATATAATCATTAACCAACCTTTAAAAGCCTACCATACAACTTTACATCACAGCCATACCATGTCACCACTACCTGCTACCATACATTACCCCTACCACCATACACTATCACCTACCGCCATCATCTACTACCATACACTATCACCTACCACCATACACCGTCACCACAACAGAAAAAAAATTACTGTCTTTGTTCCACGTGACCAACAACCAGTAAACACAAGCTATGACGTAATTCAAGGTTGTGGTCACCAAAGAGAGGTCATGCAAGGTCACTCACAGCACAAATAATGTAACCCTGGAAGAGGCCTTTACTCCCACGAGAATAGTTTAATATTTTTTTTTTACCGCGTTAGCTATTCTTACCCGAGATCTTAACCAGGGGATTATTCTTACTAAATGCTCGAGAATTTAAACATCCCGGACTTATGATTTATGACCCAAAGAGATACGATTCCCCGCCAATGTGTCTGGAGAATGATCGCTTACACACACAACACAAACACACAACAGTATCATCCTTTTCCTCCTCCTAGCCTTTAACCACAGATGAACGAATTAGCCCTAAACCAATCAATGCTTCTTAGTCGACCTTAAGACACACTAAGCCTCCGTGTCTGTAGATCAACGATAAAGCACATTATCCCCATAGCAGCCAGCACCACACAGCCTAGTGACCTACTTTACAAGCCTAGCCTAACGTAATTATTTCATGCGTTGAGATTTTGTCCGTAGGTTTTGCCAGTTGAGAGAGAGAGATGGGGAGGGGGGGTACTACAATAAACAACCCGGGTGATCAAGGCCAGGTGTGAGGGCGGGGGAGGAGGAGGAGGCCGTGATCGCTTGATTCACTTCAACACGTCCCTACTCGCCACCACCAACCTCCGCTCTTGTGGTTTCTACTGTAAGTGCTCCAACAACTGCCGGGATTATAAACAGTTCAATAAAAATTCTTGGTTTTTACAGCAGATTTGTTTTTTAAATCAAGAGATACTGTTTTTTAACGTTGTTTTTCGATCTAAATACTAGTAGGCTATATATAATAAAAGTCTCAAGTCTATTCACCACCGTTCGCCGACTTGCCAAGACACGTATCTCTTGAATAACGGGTTCTGTTGATGTTATGTGTATGATGTAAGCTGATTGAAGTGTATCTGTGCTTCAGCGGTCAGGGAGGGTCTTGAAACACCGTCCACTAGGCCCTAGCATTATAACACTACAGACGATAACTTCTGAAAACTAGAAATGGAATTTGAACAATGTTAAAAAAATTACCTCGGACATGAAGCCTTCTCGCTCCGTTCCTCCCCCAAGTTGAATACTCGCTTATACAGTATTTCACTTTTACTGCCCCACATTTCAACATTTTCTGTCCTTTCTTGAGCTTCTTGTGTCCGCTTTTAAATTTATATTGCTTGTTACATTTTCATAACCTTCTACATGCAGGTGTTTTGTGTGAAATGAAAGGATTTATTATTATTATTATTATTATTTTACTGCTCCTTAGGGTATCTTAAAAGAACTCTCATCGGATAAGTCTTTTTAGCTATTACCCATCTTATCATACTTCTTACAAGATATAATTAATAATATCGAGCCTAATCATTTTATCAGTCATACTTGTTTAATCTCTATTATCTCAATTTATCCTTTATGACTCACTCGGCCATTTGGGAGAGAGAGAGAGAGAGAGAGAGAGAGGGGCTCTTAATCAGCTGCTGGTCAAATAGGGCTCTGTCGTATGAGGAGGCCTCAAACCTAATGGGCCCACAGGATTAAAACCCGGTTCTAATAGGAACTAATTTTAAAGGGGTCCAATTCTAATAAGTCTTTCATCCTATTGGGTAGGTTAGATTAGATTAAGTTGGGTCAGGGTTATGTTAGATTAGGTTAGGTTAAGTCAGGATAGGTCAGATTTGATTAGGCTACGTCAGGATAGGTAAGGTTCAACTAGGTTATGTCAGATTAGATTAGGTCAAGGTACGTTAGGGTAGGTTAGATTAGGTTAGGTTAAGTTAGGTCAGGGTAGGTTAGATTAGGTTAGGTTAAGTTAGGTCAGGTTAGGTTAGGTCATGATGGTGCCTATTAAACAAGGGCCCAAGTGACCTGAAACTTCTATATTGACGTCATTTGGCCCACCGATATATGGCCTTGATCTTAGCCCAATTGTGAGCCAACTTTAATCATTTCACTCCGGCCAGTTACCCTCTGCACGTTCAAAGTTTCCGCGAAATTGGCTCAGGTGGGTCGTGGTGAGGACTGGTGAGGATTATGGGTGTCAGGTTTAGGACCGGGCTGAACCACACACACATACACACACACTGAACAGCTACGTCGTGTGCATCAACTCTAGTCTACAAGAGGAACAATGTTGGAGAAGTACCACGAAGGGAGGGATGGAGGGAGCGTTTGCCTTATTTATTACTTCCACGAACAATCCACAAACAATCAGACCTTATCCAACTCAAGGTAACCAAAACTAACCCAAACAAAGCTACCTACAGCTTGTCTAACGCTTTCTTTTTAAATTAATCAATAAATCGATGGTTTTGGGGGGCACTGTTCTATGTATTCCTCAAACATGGGCTAATTTGCACTCCGCCTAACCTAGTGCAATCCAGCCCTGGGTGTGCCTCTTCTCTCTCTCTTCTCAGCCAACGCCCACAACACTCTTGTTCTCCACCCGTCTCACGAAGCTAATAATTAAGATGATAATAGCAATGAAAATAATAATAACAATAATGGAGACGTGAAGTGGTAGTGTGGAAGAAATTCACTAACACACCGTAAATAAAATGCTGAAATTCTGTAACAAGTTTTCTTATTTTTTCATGGTATCTGTATTAATATTTTAGTTCACATCATTTACCATATATTGTGTACGTTAAGTAGCTGAGTAGTTTTAAGGTAAGCTCAAGTTCATACCAGTATATAGTGTTATAATACCAAGTTTATAATACTGTCAATATGGGAATCCTCACAAAAGAACTCAATAACTAAAGCTGTACTTATACTTATTAAATAAAGCATCTGAATTACAATCTGATCCTTTAACTCAGACACTAAGTCAAATCTAACCCAATATAACCTAACCTAACGGGCCCCTCCTCACCCCTGCATGCTTCCCACGCGTCACTATCAACTCACTATTTTATCACCATGCTGGACACAATCACTCCGTCCTTTCTGGTGCATATAGAAACTAGTGACGAAATCTAGTTGTTGTTTTTTTCCGAGTCGTTTCAAGTGTGTTGAGTGAAAATGTCTATTGAGGAACTATTCTCAAGAGTAACGGGATTTAGTTATTGGGTTTTTTTCAGATGCAACTGTATTGGGGAGGCACTTGTTCGGGATCATATGAAGATCTTCCCCCCCAAAGTATCCAACTGAAGATCCTCCCCCCCCAGGCTAGATCATATGAAGATCCTCCCCCAAAGTATCCAACTGGAAGATCCTCCCCCCAGGCTAGATCATATGAAGATCCTCCCCCCCCAAGTAGGTTTGGGGGGGAGGTTAGGTTAGGTTTGGTTAGGTTAGGTTAGGCTAGGGTGGATCTTCAGATGAGCGCGACTGGGCTTGATCATATGAAGATCCTCCCCCCCCAGGGATCATAGTGAAGATCCTCCCCAAGTAGGTTTGGGGAGGATCTTCATATGATCCCTTGTTCGTAGTATGTCAACATGGTGAATGCATTTCCTACTTGATCACAGTTTTCTTACCTTTATCACGAAAACCGGAGTGTAATGAACAAATCAGGCTCTTGAAACTATGTCAAATATGTAAGAACACATAAATTTCACGATACCAGACCTGTGGTTAGGTTAAGTTCTATTTTACTGGCTCGCCGTCTGCTCTCAAAACTGGCAATGCCATCTTTGTTCGTGGTATATTCTCAACATTAAATAATTTGTATGGAAGGGGGAGTAATGCGCCCGTAGATGACGTCGCTGGTGCCGTGATAAACGACTAGGAACACGGCCAGTCTTTCATGGTACGTACACTTACATCAGAGGCAAGATGACACTACTAAGACTACCTGCTTGTTCCAGAAATAGACGCGAGAGGGCGGGGGAGGTAAGAATCGTTCTACCCTGTCGCAGCAAAACCTACAAAAAAAAATTACGAGGACAGTGTTGTTTTTGTTAGGGTATAATGCAAGTGAAACTGTTATATAAGTAATGTTAAGGAGAACAGTTAGTAGAGCTAAGTGCCTGTGCGGTCATGTCTTCCTGATGTGCGCCAAGGTTAGCCAGACATATGCAGGTGGTGAGCCTGGTCAGGGGTCTGGGCACGTGAAGCAACATGTTGAAGAAGTACCACAAACATGATCTTTAAACTATTTGTTTTCAGACGACAAGAACCCAACTTCAGCAATTAAATCCTACCCTAAGAAAATGTAACCTAACCTAACGAAACGACAGTAGTTTTGGTTAGGATAAGGTTAGGTTTAGTTAATCCGTGGCATTAGTTTTCAAAATAAATAAGTCATCTTGCCGACCTCATGCCTGACACGTCACGTCATTACTGTACATTCTGGTCACTTCTCGATTTCCGCCAAGGTTAAAGAGGCGTATGCAGGTGGCATAGACTTCCTTGCAGGTGGTGAGTTTACCGAGGCCGCAGGCGCGCCAAGATGCTGCTGCGGATGGTGCGTCATTGTGGCCAACCAAACTGCGGTTCTCCCTTATGAACGGTGAGTTTATTCTGACTTGTAGTGGTCCAACGATTCTTCTGTTTTAACGACGGACAAACGAAAATCGACCGCATAAAAAGATACATATCAGAGTTGAAGGGAGATCACTAACCATCACTAACTTCTTTTTTTTTTCAATATTTATGGCTTTAAGATATGAAGATTTAATAACAACAAATACTAACCGATTTCAATCACTACATCACTCGGTCAACAATGCCGATTTTGAGACAATGACCATCCATAAATAGAATAACGTTCATTTTAAGTCATGCGAATTGTAAATATGTAATATTAAACACAGTACATAAAAACTGGCTGTAAATATAACAAACCATAAATGTAACCTACTCTAAGTTAACCTTTTACCGGCAGACTAATTAATTACGCTTAAAGTTAATTTGCATTCCCCGTAGTGCCATTATAAAACGCGTATATAAGATAATCCCCATAACATTTCAGACTGGCACCGTTTAATATTTCTAGTTGTCACATTTAAGGATCTTATGAGATAGTATATACATCAAGATCGTTATCAAAATTAAAGCTGATATCACAAGGCTTGATATGACAATTAAAGTCGGTGTTCTATCTCAGTGTTACAATCGTCCAGGTCGTCAGGTAGAAACAAGAACGGACAGCATCGTGTTGGTGGTGGTGATGGTGGTACATGTTTCACCGTGGCAATGTTTGGCTCGTGTTGTGCGGGAGGACAGCCTGTATTTTAGAGCAGCTGCGTGTGGTTTCTGTGAGAGGGATGGGACCAGAAGCTGTGGTAGTCATATCTATTTAATAAAATCGAAATGTGTTCGTGGTGGGTGTTCGTGATGCGAGAATTTTCGTAACCCACGCGTTTTCGAGATTGTTATACTGTATTTTCGTAATCGTATCGAGATTATTGTGGTAACGTTAAATCATCTTAAGAGAGAAAAGTTAAGCATTTTAAGCAGGATTTCTAAAACACCTCAACCTCATGATGGCAAAATCCGGAATTTCTGAAATGCGCCGCACGATTTCCGGAATCGCACCCAAGGAGGAGGTGGACCAAGCACCTAGCAATGAATCACCAGGAATTGTAACTCCCTTTCAAGTTGCACGGTAATGTTAGCCTTGAGGTGCGGTTCGTTGACGTGTGTATTTGGGTGTGTGGCGGTGAACCATTACTGGTAATTTTGTTCAACGGCTGTTTACTGCGGCCAGGCGGAACAAGTGTGTTACTGGGTGAACATTGCTTGTATTTTTTACTTCTTTCTCAGCAACACCCTTAACGATTTGGCTTGACCTTCATTATTATTATTAGTAATATACTGTAGTAGTGGTATTAATAATACTATTAGTGTTACTGTATTTTTCATATTGTTATTATAAATTATATTATTACTATTATTCTTAGTATTATAATTCAACATTATTAGTATTATTGAACAAGTAAATTTTCAATAAATAACCATAATTTTATCATCATAATTATTACTATTATTATTATTCATATACCTGAGTGTTACAGTCCTCAACAAACAGAAGATATATATCGTACAGTATAGGCGTGTGTGTGTGCTGTGGAAGCATACAAGACTCAGATTATGATGTTGCAAATATCTCCTATTATTTGTAAATCAATGTGAACACATGCTTGGTGATGCTTCAGGTTCATGGGACTCACAAGGTCATATGAATGTTAGTGTGCTTGGAGGTGAGACATGCATATTAATATCCCCGCTGTGCTTCGACGGCCAGACAAGCAAAGAAAGTCCAGCAACGATGAAAAATATATAAATCCGTATCCCCCCCCCCCCATTTCGAAACTCATATTAATATTAAAAATCTACCTGTTTTGTGTTCAGATTTTTATTAGATGCATGAATTGATTCTGGGCCACGTTTTCTCATTCAGTCAACGTTAATATAGCCACACCACCTGAAAAAGCTTCCCTCGCGTACAAAATAACATCCATCAGTCAGATTAGGAAAGTCGGGTAGCGTATTGGGGTGACTAAACTAGAACACTTCACCATAGCTGTATAAATGGTGTTGGTGAAACTGTTGTCGGTAACTCTCGCCTTCTACAGTACCAGGAAATTCAGTCGTGCAGATTCATCACAGTGAAATGTGTGAGGTTAGCTGATACACACACACACACACACACACACACACACACACACACACACACACACACACTAGAGTCGCATAATAAGAACGAGAAAAAAAATAAGGGCCAAATTAATGTCATACAATATAAAAACAAAAAAAACACGAAGCTAAAATACAAAACGGGAGATACACCGAAGACATTGGATAAGCAAATCTGACGAAATAAAAACAATGTAATTTTCACCCATCGGTATAGCAATGTTTGTTTTTAGGGTCGAAGCTGCAACATTGCTCTGAGCATTGCCGGGGGGACGCGTGTTGCCAGGTTTCATAGCGAGAAATATGATGATGTGGTTTGAGGTTAGACATCTTTCTGACAACCATGTGAGATACCCTGGGTAACTGTCTCTCCCTCTCACACACATTTCAGAAATCTGGCTTAACTCGTTCGATTTTTCGCCACAAAAATAACTGATTAAACCATCCCTACTATGATAGAGACACAGTAAGTGATTACATGAAACAAATTTTGAGTTGTGAATGAATCCAAACAGACACACAAGATAAGCCCGACGCAGAGACACATGTGTGGGTACAAACTCGAGTGCAGGGGGGTGGTGTAGAGCCAAGACCACCAAGGGCGTATCCAAAAGTTTTCACACTGATGGGGCGTCGGGGAGGAAAGGGTGTCTCACTGGTATATTTATTTACTCTGGGTATACACTTACTTCCTCACAACCAGCCTTCAATAGATATAAACAACTGAGTCACTGGGAATTTAAAAATCATGGGAAATTTATTAAAGAATATTCGTTCAAAAGGGAGAAGGGGGCCTAGCCTTCGCCGGGTGCTCCCCCTCCCTCCTCTTAATCCCCCGTTGACCACAGACGTCTGGAAAAAAAGAGAGAATTGTCGCAGGCAGACACAGGTGGGGAGCAGGAAATTGAGGTGCGGCTATGAAGAGGCAGAAATACCAGGTAGATGGGAGGTGGGGAGGGGAGGTGTGAGAGAGGGAAGTGTGGAAGAGAGAAGCAGGGAAGAGGAGGGGCAGGGGATGAGTGTGGAGGAAGGATGTGTGGAGTGCGGAGACAGGAAGGGAGAGGCGTGAAGGAGGGGAGGGGGGGGGGGACAGAGGCAGGTGTAGTGTCACAGTAGCCTGGTGCTCGAGTGCTCCACTTGTAACTCTCTCCTGTTGATCCTCGTCCAAGTGGTCTATTGAGATCAAACAGCAAAATATACACAACACAACCTATATTTGTTTATAGTCGCAAGAGATTCGCATATATATATATATATATATATATATATATATATATATATATATATATATATATATATATATATATATATATATATATATTGTGTGTGTGTTAAAACACTTGAGTAAACTTAATACATTTCAAGGTTTCCTTCTGGTATAAACAAAACCCTGTAAGTCACAAGCACCAAAACCCATTAGCCTAGCCAGAGTGGATGATGAATAAACAACCTAAAACCAAGAGTGGAATCGAACCCAAGACCTCGCACAGAGGAGCCCCGTAACTCACATGGCTGTTACACATTTATATTTTTAGCGCTTTGCCAGAGTAATGCGCATTTTCCTTCGTGTGTCGCCTTAGCCTGTATGAGCCGAAATGTTCCGAAACACTACTTCATCTAGTTATGAACACCGAGTAATGCAATCATCCTGCTACAAAACTAAATCTCTCAAAAAAGTATACACAATTAACATCCTCCACAACTTACCCACTGTATCAAACAGGTGTGTTTTCTTCCATAAACATAGCGAGAAGAAAATAAATCACCTACAAGTACAAAAGTCTTCCAGTAACATGTTTCAACAGTGGTTAAATTTTTTTGTTCGTTCCTCTGTACGTGATGTTTTGACTGGTTCTTTAAACACAAAACTAAACTTATATTCCATGGTGTCCGTGGCAGTACACTTCCCTCCAGTCGACTTCAAATACTAATTTCGTCGGCGTGATGTTAAACTTCTGCTCTCCCATAACACATGCTGTATCAAACTACAGTAAATAAAAACAGTAATATGTAATATAATGGGTTAAAAATAGAATATGAAATATAAGAAGCCACTGTCTGTAATTCACAACTTAACACAGTGTTTGTTTTTTCGCCGTTGATCTTATTTACCATGGTTAAAACGTCTCAGAAGACTTACAATAAAAGACTAAGCAAATAAGAGCTCAGTGAACTAAGAATAATATATATACAAGACAGTAAAGCTATTGCCAAAGCAAAGAAAAAAATAAGCGAGATGTTTCACACGCCAAAAAAAATTGCACCTGCTAAAACAAAGTGTTGCCAGATACAGGTTTCACAATTTTCATCTCAACTGCCTAAGCTTTCACTGGACTGATAACAAACACCAAAAAAGTCATTCACTCGTTTAGACCTAAAATTTTACAATACAAATCATCAGAATCAACTCTCACTTCTAGAATTTCCAGAACATGTGCTTACAACGATGCAGGCAGGTGCGTTCTGTGTGAGCTGAGCAACATTCAATTTCCTCTTGACTAAGCATAAGAACTAGATGAGCTAGTGACAGTTCATTGGCTACCATTAACCTTCTTGGCTGTATTCCCAATGTACCGAGAGGAGACTGAATACTTTTTAGACGGTACAAAGTTAGATTTAAAAGTGTGTCGGAAGGGAGGGGAAGACTAGGCTATCTGTTTTTAAGTCACGTCGCATCCCCCCTCCCCCGTGATGCTGGAAAATGATCACCAACCTTCAATCAGTCTATATTGTCTCCTTTATGGGAATTCAGACTTAAACCTTGGCTGACAGGCTTTCTCCCTCTCTCTCTCTAAAATCTTGGCTGCAAAAGCTGGTTGGTTGAAGAAAATTATCTCTTCAATCAGTCGCTATTGTCTCTTTTATGAGAATTTAAAGCAAAATTCGGGCCAGATGGGGAGAAACTGACACTAAAAATCCCTCACTTTTACTATCGCTACACTATTTCCTCCCACCTCTCTAGAATAGAGTATTAGTAGTACTCAAGACACATTAACCTCACTAATGGGTTTTCGGATTACGCGCTTATTAGCTCCTCCCCCAACTCCTTATTTCATCTTACGATTAACCACCCTTAAACTAATCTACCCGACCATTATTTAAGCTAACTGACCAGGTAGCGTAAGGGTGTTTTACTCCTCAGGTGAGAAATAAGCTGGGGAGCGAATCTTCAGTTTGGTCGTGACTTAGCATATAACTGACTCTCTCTACTGATCCCATCCATGGAGATTTTAACATAATAACTTTTCCTCGGAGCCATATACAATATTAGAATACCAAGTACGCTTAATACATTTATATAATTCAATTTGTATTTCCTGTATTTATCACACTGTGGAACAACACTACGTAAACCTAGTGGTATAGGAAACAGAAATCGAACCTGGCCCGAAATAGCAACCATATATTTGCTCTTTCCAACAAAACTTTTCACTACAACAACGTCAGAATTCCATGGTATTTTCAGTCTGTTGTTACTATCTATAGCTTTTGTTATTGTTTCAAGAAGTGTTTGCCATCGTGTCTAATATACTAAGATAAACAATAACCTAACTGAAATTCAGGATAAAATATGATAATGGTTAGTAAATATTACACGACCACAACAACCTGAAAAACACGGCTCTTGTCTTTCTCAATTTAAGCTTATTTCACGTTGAGATTAACCATCCTAATGCGAACCTATCCGTCCCCTCCCCAGTTACCCATAGGCTGTTCAATCATCGGGTAAAATAAGGTGGCGTGTTACTCTTCAGTGTTCCATTTAAACCAATAAATTAAAACAAATTTACTGTAAATAAATTATGATAAACACCCAGTCACTACTACACCATTTGTTTCTTGGCTTCGTAATAACAGTAACGTTGCCATGGTCTGTCGTGATAAACAAGTTTGATGCGAAAATATGTTCCTTATGATCAAACAACTGCCAGAGAATGGATTTCCAAAGACTCACTGAAACGTTTGTTATTTCAATGCATAGAAAGTAAATCCAAGCGAATCTGAGTTAATACTTCACGTTGATGACCCTTGTGTAATGATGGTTAGGTCAGGTTAGGTCGGGTTGGTTCTGCTGGTGTCCTTCAATGATTTTTCAACATTTTCACCCGGCTTCTCCAATTTATTTGCATTCTATACATTATAAAACATTTTAGGTGTCATCCCCGTGGGAAAAAATATACCCGCGAGCCCTACTTTTTATTAAATAGGGTAATTCTCGCTGATTTACCTTGTGTCTATAAATAGATTATCTAGTTGAATGCCGTACTAAAGAATACACTAAAAATCATTAAGGTTACTGTGATAATCAAAGCACAGTTCGCGGAATACTGTATCACGGTAACATCATGTAAATTACAGTCTACATAAGGAAGGTGGAGTGGCTACAGCAGGTACTGTACGCCAATTCAGGTACAGTAACTGTAATCTTTGAGCTATTAAGTATATGTCGGGTCGGATGCATAGCATGGCCGTAAGATGGGTGTGGTACAGTGGCACAGCTGACGACGGTACATGTCAAAACCAGAATATAAACAAGTTAACAATGTGGGCGTGGTGTCGTAACCAGCCTGCGGGGGCGCTGCAAAAGACCAACACACTATAGAACAGAGGACAGGCAACATTTTTTTTTAATTCTGAGAGACGGTACAACAGGTCTCAGAACCTCGGTACAGGAGGGCAGAGAAGGTGTGGTACAGTGAACCAGTTTTACTCCTTCAGGTAGTACACACCCACCTCCACATACACCCGTTTAGAATTACTTCTGCCTGCACTCACAGGTACAAAACACCCCACTTGGAGTCAACACACACCCACTTAGAACCACTTCACCCCACAACAGTCTTACTCAAAATACAGGTATAGGATCACCCACTTAAATGCCACACACACACACACATGCCCACTTCCAACCATTCCTCCCACGAGTGCGCTCACAACACAGGTACACAGCCAGTGTTTGTTTACCATATCCCCCTGCAGGTGTTTTTGAATGAACACGTTGTAGTAGCTGTTTAATTACTACTCACCCTTGTAAATATTTATGAATGAAGGTGTCAGGTCGAGGGATGGTCGTTTGTTGTTGGTCGCCGCCAAGACCCCCTGACCCACCAGGCTGCGAGATCTGCCGAATTAGACCCACAAATTTCTTCTTTAACGACGGTCCTGTACTATTGCGACTCATCTTGGTCGATTTATGCGAAATTAAGCCGGCGATACTCGAAAGAAAGTATGATAATCAGTTCAATCTGACAGATCTCATTGTCTTGGCAGGGAAAATATTTTACGTCTCACTCACACCGAATTCTGATCTCAACTGTTTTGATTATGGTGAGATGCTGCCTTTACTTCTTCCTCATTGAAGTTGTCGTACTAATCAACTTTATCCACTGCATCCATATGAACTTTTGAAGTCTCAATGTAATCGTACTTATTCATCTCTTATACTTTATTTTACATGTTACCTTATACAATGTTTATTTATTTTAAGACTTTTGACCAAACTAGGTGGTTAAGTCATACACCCGCCAGAGAAGTTATCAGACGATTGGCCGAGTTATACAGCTCAGTCAGTGTTCCGCCTGCGCCAGGTGGACCCGTTTTCTATTCTAAAGGTGATGTTGGGAGGAACTACTCCAGTTACGAATGCATGTCGTCTAAAGATGTTTTGTTTCTGAAACAAACACCGCTCCGCTACTTGAGCAATTTTCAAGTAAACTTATTTTTTTTATTAAGGATGTATGCAGAGAAGCATACAATATTCAATTACCCCTATGCTTATACGTCTCGTAATCCTTCTAACAAAAACTTGAATATAGACCATGACAGACAGACGGACAGGTGCAACTTGCACGCCACCGGTGCATACTGTACTAGTGAGGACATAAGATTTCTGGTGAATCTTCCGTATACCGTTTAACGAACTTTTCTTGGCTGAGATATATGCAGGTAAATTTATTAACTTCATCGTCGATTTCTTCTTTAAGCATCTTTAATAAATGTGTAAATCAATGGCGGATCCAAGGGGGAGTCCTGGGGCTCCGGACCCCCTTTTCATCAGAAAATTCCGATACTTTTCTCTAATGCAGTATTGTACTCATGTACTTTTGTATATAAAAAAGTAGTTACTATTGACCTCAGAATATCTCCTAATATCAAGTGCATATGATGCCTTCAAAAAGCCCACTTTATTAGTCATATTTGAAAAAGAATCTGGGGGTGGGGTGGGCCTTACAGCTCCCCTTAAATCCCCCGCAGCTAGTTGGGGTAGCTGCGCTCGCCATGCACCCCCCCCCCCTTTTTGATACTCCTGGATCCGCCCCTGCATATCTATTACGGTCGGACATACAGTGGCACTATTAACCACTCACTCCGGCGTGGTCCCAAGAGTATACGTCAGGTGGTCTATATATTTAGGTTTAATACACTGTCGGCAGCATAACTCGAGAATGAAAACAGCCAGTATTCATTCTTGACGTCACTCGCGTGTACAGTATATTGATCAGGACATTTAAGAGTTTCCGTGGTTTAAGGATCTTACAAAAGTTCAAGGTCACATCATTGGAAGCCTCACCAATCCGAGGTAGTTGGCACATTCCTTGGTGTAGGTAAGTGGAGTTAGCAACTGTAGCAGCAAAGTACATGATTCTGCATGACTTTTGGCAATTTAATACAGACTAGTGTTAGAACTAGTCATTGAACTTACAAGAACTTACTAAAAAATGCAAGGCTGTTCATATCGGTTGTATCAAGACTGCGAGAGAGAAAACTTGATAAACATGGAAAACAAACTCCAACAGTAATTTTCAGATTTCCGTCACTAAACAACCAAGACAGTTTACATTGGTGATTACCTACAGGTCCAAATTATCAGGTTTCTTAGATTCTTCCTTACCATGGGTAAGAGATCGTGTCTGGTAGCATAAAAATCTTGGCAGGGTATTATCCAAAGTTCAATTACAAAGGTATATACTTTATTACATTAGAAAATAGTCACAATGTTAAAATAGAGGAACAGACGATAACAACCTAAACAACACAACTACAAGGACCTACAACAACACACATTAGGTTTATCAAGAGCACATTAGGAGAAGTCCTGGTCTCATACTTAACTACTACATCGTAATTCTATATAACTATACATAAAAAAGCCCGGTATATAAAGTGACAATTAGAACACTTCAACACTGTGGGATTAAAATACTGTACTGTATTATTAATCGATTCATCAACTGTTTTAGGTGTGTTCTGTTATTAGTGTATAATTGTACATGGTATTTAAAGATCAATCCCATATGAAGACTAACATAAGGTAAAACAATACTGTACATGTTCTAATGCACACTGGCAGCCTCTTCGGTCGAGTGAAACGATGTGAATTTAACTCTTGATAAGTGAATTGGCTGTTAGTGGCCATAGAAATTGGATTGCTTGAACAGAAGTTTCAACATGGGGTTGATTTCTAGGTTGACAGTCACAGGACTATTATGAATCTTAAAAAATAAACACCAGTATGTGTTTATGAGGTGCCTTTTCAAGAGAGCTACAACTTTCAGAACACTCAAACTGTTAATTTTACTGACACTATAAAATTTGCTTATTTTTTCTGGCTGTAGATAAATTATTCAAACTTTAAATTCTTGTTGTAGCAGCTGTAGATCAACCATGTCATAATGTAGACATCACTGAAATTGCACCTAATATTCACATACTACTGTAATATAATGCACTCCTATTACAGTACAGTAACAAGATATACTGACACCATTGTAACTATTCATCTGTCTAAATTAAAACTTAGTCTTTACACAGCATTGTCAATAAAAAATAATACTGTCTTAATTTAAAAGGGAGAATCTAAATGAATTCAATAGTTTTATTATTTAAGAGCAATAAACTAAAGTAAACATAAGAGTCAACATCCTACACAATACTGAAATGTACTTCTCTGTAACCGTATATATCACGCGCCAGCAACTCTCGTTTTTACAGGGTATTAGTAGATGGAATAGAGGAGAGAAGGGGGGTTGGGGGGAGAGGGAAGGGGGAAGGGGAGGAGGAAGGGAAGGGGGAAGGGGAAGGGGGGGAGGGAAGAGGGAGGGAGGGAGGGGGAAGAGGGAGGGGGAGAGGGGGAGGGGGAGGGGGAGAGAGAGAGGAGGGGAGGGGAGGAGGGCAGGGGGAAAGGGAGGAGGGAGAGGGAGAGGAGGAGGGGAGGAAGAGGAGGAGGGGGAGGGAGGAGGAGAGGAGGAGGGAGGGAAGAGGAGAGGAGGGGAGGGAGGAGAGGGGGAGGGGAGAGGAGAGGGGAGAGAAGACAAAAGAAGAAAGAGGAGGAGGGTATTTTTCTAAAACTAGCCGAGGTTTTGTTTATGCCATCACCCAGGTCAAGTCACCTTGTACAGTACCTTAAGAAAATGACCACTCCTCTACCCTGGCTGCCAACACCTATGACTATTATTTTTTTGTTATTGTAGCTAGATACACTGGGATGTTTACACAGGTCTATTTTTTTTTAACATTGTCATGAAGAAATATTAATATCAAAATGCAGGATATAACACCATTTTGTAGTAATAACAAGTGCAGCGATGGGGTTCAGTTCCCTAGTCCTTGCATTCTTCCCCGTACAGTATATCAAACTCTCAGGGAAGGAACTCTAGAGAAGTCCCTGCTACTTTAGGGGAAAACCCTACTACTTCTCTTAACAAAACCCCTGACTAGCAGTGTGTATTACCTCTAAGCACCTACAATTCTGTCCTTATAAATATTATCAATACAGGAGTACAGTATGGTACAAGGAAAATACATAAAATTATAGCTCACCTAATCTTTTCCCTATCGATCACAATTCATTGGGTTCTTCACTGTAAGCTACAAGAGGATATAATGGGTGTGTGTTTGCTGCAACATCCAAGATTTATTTGAAATACCCTAAGTCGAGTATAACGAGTACAATGATGTGCACTTCTCTGCATACATCAATGATCTGAAACCTCCTCCTTGACTGGATATCCAAGAAGGGAATATTCGGTTTACATTGATAAATACATTGCTAAGTAATCTCATAACATATACAATGGTGAACCACATTTGTATGGACAAGAACTCCATACACATGAATTAACATCGATTTTAAAATGCTGTAGTGCAAGGCAAGAACCTGGTGTTCCTCCCCCACACAGCAAAACTTTGTCATGTGAATTGTGATGAACTGGGTCAAATTACAATTTATATTTACGCTATACAAAATAATAATAATATAGAACATCTTGACAGTAATAAGATTGAGTAAACGAATGAAAAGGAAAATGTTTGTGCATTATTTACTGTACGTACTCTTCTTTCCAGCAACCCTAAATTAAGAACGACAATACTTGAGGGAGTAAAATTAAATCTAAAATGCTGAAAGATACAGCAATCCTTATACCAATTACATCATTGAGACATCGAGTACACTCCTAAGGCACCTATTGCTCGTTAAGCTTACCAGGGACAAAGAGGACATTTCACAAGGTGTTGGCCTCCTCTAGAGAACTCTCCTGGGTCCACCACCTGATTGTATATGTAACTAGTCTTTTCTTTGGTTTATATAATACAAAAGCTGTTTATATAATGAACTACAAAAGCATATCTAATCAATTAGCTTCAAACTATCCTTAAATTATGGTATAATTGTAATATAAAAATTCTACAATAGCCATTTTTAATTAATATATATTCATTTGTCAATTTAAAATTCTTCCTATATATTACCTTCCACAATTGCAAATTAAAAGTCATTTGATATGCATATGGTAAAAGAATAATTTATTTTATTGATTATCTAACAAGAGAAAGGAAAAGAAGAAATAAAAAGGACAAGAAGAAGTTAGATTTTTTTTCTTCTTTTACCTAATAAAACAAATTACTGTACTGTACAATCCCAACTCTCAGGCTGGGAAAGGTTCACAAGCCTTAAAACACAAATCCTCCATACAGTACTGTGTGTGTTGTACGAGGTCACTACTTGGGTGGGTCACGATGGGATGAGTATGCATGTGTCACTCCCAATCCCACACAACATTGAAATCAATGGCCTTGTTATTTTACCAGTGTGTGTGTGTGTATACTGTAGGATTATGAGGGGTCAGCCAAGAGGTAATCCCGGCATGACTTCTCAAGAAAAACTACAAACTACAGCATTTGAATTACAGTTACACAACAGATCTACAGCCTTGAAAATTTAAAAAAATATTTAATAATCTTTACTTAAAAATCTCTATAAACAGAGTATTCATATCTCAACAATCTTGTCGTGTAAATAATCAGCGATTTTTTTTTCAACACTTGCACATAATTTTTCTGAACACTGTCACCATCAATGAGACCTAGTGGGATGAGAGAGGACATTCATAAAATCTATGGCATCTAGTTTAATCTATCTGCATAGTTAGCCTCTGCTAACTTGCCATTTAGGTTCACCTGTACAAAAATCAGAGAACAAGTTTCTTTTAAATATGAAGACTATTTAATAATTTCTGAATGAAAGTACAGTACCATAAAATCTTGATTATTTAGTGGTACAAGTTTGTATATGGTACAACCCAACCAACTAGGGAGTCAACCAGACGGGAGAATGATTGATGCAAAACAGTCTACCACATAGCCTAATTTTTCTCGGTACAAAATAGTAAATTACCATGTGGATGGACGAAAATCATCACTAGTAACTGCATTTTTACATAACTATCCTCCTCTAAATCAATAAAGCACAGTGTTCAGCTTAATCACGTGTTCCTCAGTTTTCTCTACCCACAAATGCTGCCTTTTCTTATCTCGAAATACACTGATCTTTTGAGAAATTCAATGGAAATAACTCCAAAACAGACATTTTCAGGACATTCAATGCAATCAACTCCAAAATGTCAGTGATCCTGTTTTCTCTTAAAGATTAATTATAATCCTTATGCTTCTTCACTGAGTGTTTCTTCCAGGATTTCCTCTGTGGTAGTGTTTGGGACGGCATCACTTGCGGCTGCTGTAAGTTTATAAATAAACCATCATAGTACAGGAATTTTTCAAGAGTGAAAAATATAAGTTACCGTACATTAAGAGAATTCAGAAAAAAATACAAAAAGTCAATTTCCACATAACATCAATGTCTTTCATTTCACAAATAAGCATGCAGTACAGTATACCTATTACCGGTAAGTTGTAATACAGTATCACTCACGTTGATCAGAACCATTGGAGTCCAAGGCAGGTACAGGAACCTCTGCCACCTCCAGTGTCAAGAGCCCATCAACATCCTCTAGCTGGCGGGAGTCAAACATGACGGTGAGAGTGCGTTCACCCCCAATGATCGGCTTCACCATGAACTCGCACTTTGCCTCACCACCAACAGGGATGCTCCTGGAAACCAAAGATAACATTTGAATTTTTCAAATAGAAGATTAATAATTTCTGATGTCATTGTAGAGTTCGGTTTCAAGTTGTGTATTTATTAAAGAGAGTCCCTGGTGTTGTTCATTAGCAGGAAAGCATATGTGTCCCATTACCCAAGTTAATAGATCTCAAGGTCCCTTACAGTTCATCTCTTGCCCTATTTCTATAATGACATTTACTCGAGAAATAAATACGCATGAAACAGTTGACTTCTGAACTTGACAGGTGGCGACCAAGATGAGAAAGTGCACCACCCAAACCAATTTTTACTCACTTGATGAAGGAGCAATTGTCAGTTTTCACATTTATAAAGTTAACTTAAAACTCATGATTTGGGATGATGTGAAATTGTGTACAGAGAGTACGTAAATACTGAATGAACAACAGAACTCACTCCTTCAGTTTGATGAATTGCACCCGGGTTAGTCCAGCACCCTGTATGATGAAGCGTCCTTGGGTGAGAGCCATCGGCAGGGGATTGGTGAATGATGCTGTACACTTTGTTTCCTTCCTTACCATCATCTCCCCTTCATGCTGTAGATCAAATGTCTTAAATTGTCAAATATCAGACACAAGATAAATTGAACATATTCATAGGGTAAAACAGACACCACCACTTATAACACAAAAATATACCCCATAGGAAGTGAAAATAGCTATCAATACTGTACCTAATAACATCACAAGCAAATGATAACACTTTACAACATCAGACAATATATAACCACACCAAAATATGTTGAAGTTACAGTGTTCATTTTTGGTGGATGTCAACGAAATATGATGCGGGAGGCTCAGACAATGACACAAACGATGTTGCTTTTTCCAGTACCTGTATATTTTCGGGACCATCCGTAAAAACAAAAAACAAAACGAACATAACATGTGCATTCAAAGTGGCGCTTTATTCCACAACTAAAATAAAACACAATAGAACATATTCACATAAATATGGGGTAACCTAATTTATATCTAAGAAAATATACACTCCAATACCCTATAACTTTTTAAGGCATTACTTTACTTCAACAGAAAAATGCTACATAGAATATCCTAACTATCAGAAGGAAAAAATAATGAAGAATATTCTGTAATCTTATAAAACACGGATTCTATTTATTGAAGAAAACTCGATTGAACTTCATTTAAGAACCTGTCCACAAAGACCTCTTTAAAGACGGGGAATTTACACCAAAAGTTAATGAATATAATCCAAGCACATTTTTCATCCACCAGTGGCAAAGAGGATAAGGTGTTAGGAGATACTGTGTAACTTGTAATGCTAACTGGTATGGTAAAGTTTTATAGTAAACTCACCTCGATCTTAATGTCAGGCTTTCTACAACGGAAGTCATCCTGAGCAAAGTATTCAAAGTCTGTCTGTTTGACCTTGGCCAGGCAGGAGAGGTTGAAGGCACACTGATCAGCAAGCTTGCAATAGTATTCAGTGAAGCTCACTTCCATCGTTACTGTCTCCTCTTAGGTAAGAAACAAAGAAAGATTGTAGGAAATATTTTAATTCCCAGTAACTAACTTTAAGACACACAAGATATATATTTTTTTTAATTCAATAACCCGAAATGATTACCGTACCATATTTTAGGATGTGCAATAAAACAAACCTAAAAATCAGTAGGGATAGTATAATCATTGTGAAGAATATGGATGTTCTTTGCTATGATATGATCTGATTATATTCCTACTGATTTTTAGGTTCCTGGTCATTGCACAACCTAAAACCTTATAATCATTTTGGGTTCTTGAATTAAAAAAAAAAAACTGTATTGTACTTTACATATACATACATCACCTCGACTTCTCGTCCATTACAATACTATGAAGGGTGGCTCAAGGGGTGTACAAACCTCCGTGAAAAAGACCATGGCAGAGAAAAGTGGTACAGTAAAAGACAAGTGTAGAAAGTGACAGAAGAGGTTAAGGACTTCCAGTAGAAACACCTTAACACTCTTCTTCATATCCCTTCATATTTTCAACTTGCATACAGAATGAATCCTTAACCTTCACATTGATTCACAAACCTACATCCAAATCTTTAAAGGGTGTACAGTATGACAATGAAAAACGGAAAATTTAGGTTGAGCTAAAGTAATACAGTATACTGTACTACATTGCCATAAATATGGTTTAAAAGAGAAAGATACAGAATTAATCCACCTTGATTTTGTAGGAAGAAGGCCTCCCTTAGCGGTCTAGAAGGACTTCATGACTTAAATTAAACCTAGTGGCCAGAAACCAGGACAAACAAATTCTACCTTTATATACTGTACCGTCATTCATTCTTATTGGTCCTTAACATACCGAGGTTCAAAACTTCTTTCCCAGATATAAATTACAACAGGATACAAAACAAATCACAGAACTGGTAAATATTAAGCTAGAGAAAAAATAAAACCAAATTGAGAAATGAAGCAAGGTGAACAATATGTGTGAGGTAACCTACTTGTGTATGGTTTGACTGTAATGTATTGTTTGTGCTTCTTGACCATCTCCTTGACAGCACCTGTATACATCACTGTGTCTGCTCTCAGTAGAATTTCCACATCAAAGTCTTTCCCACTCTTGTTGTGAACCACCACAGAGGACCTGTCAACCAAACACTAGTAAAAATATTTGCCCAAAGTAACAAATTTCTCTTAAAACACTCAATAGACCAGCTCCATTAATACAGGGTCATTTATTTATTCAAGAACCTGAAAGGATTACCATATTTTAGGATGTGTAATAACCAGGAACCAAAAAATCGGTAGGAATAAAGCCTTACCATATTAATTATCACTATACTCCTACAGTACTTTTTTAGGTTCCTGTTTATTGGACATCCAAAAATATAGTACTGTAGTCACTAGGGATTCTTGAAGAAAAAAGAAAAAGACCTTGTGAAATGTATCTACACATAAGTCAAAAGATATTAGCATAGATAATATGTACAATTACAGGTGGGGGTCGATATGCTCCGAAATTTTACGTGTGACTAGTGACAGCCCTCATATACCAAAATTTATCGTCCATGGTCTCATTGTTTCCCACAAAGTATGCACATATAGTTGTTTTAGCTACTGTACATTAGCAAGACTAATTATAAAAACACCAAATGGCTGAAAAGATCAATGAATCTTATACAGCTGAATCTAAACACACAGTGAACATTACATAGCATAATTAGACCACACAGGAACTTGCATCAGTACTTACGTGAAGGGTTGACCAATAACAATGTCATCATTCATTTGGAAATCAAACTCGACATCTTCTATTTCCTCGTTGAGATAATACCTGGCAAAGACATTCTCGCACCTCCTAAGGGCATCACGCATCACATTACGCTCCTCCTCCGACTCTGTGACAGAAGGGAGAAGTGGGTTAGACCTCTCAATCTTGTACTGTATCCCCTACCCCTATCTTAAAATCTCATTGTATCAAAATTATCAAAAGGTAAGAATGACAGTGTAAAAAATCAATTAAAAAACCAACACGAGCTAAATACCATACTGTGAAATGTAAAAAGAAGTGAAAGAATAATCAAAACTTAAAGCAGATACCGTAGGTGTTTGGGTAACAATACTAAGCAATGGAGTTTGAGAACATACGGTACAAAAATTATGAATACCAATAGAGAAAGAGCAGGATATAGGCGAGAAAAAAAAGTACTGGTATATCACCTTCGGCATATTTGTAGAGGTGAGTAACGTCATCGCGTATGTACCTGCCCACGGCTTTTGTACTCAGGAACTGGCCGATGCTGTAGATTAATTTTGGTACGATTAAAGAGTAGAAAATATAAAGGAAATGTAAAAAAGACCACTTACACAGCAGAATAATATGAATACCTGTATTAGTACCTATCAATCTTCAGGGTTTTTTTTTTTTTTTACGGTTTGCCATATATCAGTGTCAATGAGGTTCCAGAATTACGCATCAAAAGAGATTATACCACCAACAAAGTCATCAACTGCATTATGTGGTGACATCAACAAACAATTATGTATTATAATCACAGAACTATATCAAATAAGAACTACCAGTATGTGTGGGCTATAAACTCACCCGTCTGTCTTTTTCCCCAGGAGTTTCATGGGTTGGCAAGATCCACGGTACTTCCAGAACAACTTGTCAGCATTAACTTCGGCAAAGACAAATGGCACATCATATGATCGATGGATCTCCCCTTTCTTGATAGCAACCAGGGAAGCTGGTCCACAGCGATACTGACCTGCAGTAAAGAACGAATGTATAAAATTAATACTGTTGTGATAAAGACCATCATATATGAATAAATTGGGAGAAATATGGCTGTAATGCCCGACAGGAGTGGGTGAATGAAGTGACTAATGACTCGTTTATTTAAATTAATAAATTAAGAAGAGGTCGGATAAATGTTATTGCCAAATCTATTCAGAGGAGTCTCCTTGCCAAAGAATGAAGACCATTAAACCCAGATGTTCTGAACTGTTGGGAGTTATACGAGTGGGATTTCCTGACAAACACACTACAGACCTGGGATATACGAGTTTTGGTATATGTTCAATCTTATCACACCAGCCTTCACCTGTTATGCTGGGAAGAATAACATAAAATAATGACAATTAACTACACTCACCATCACTCTCCTCTTGAGGTGTAGCATCAATTGCCTGCCACCCATTGTAATCTGGTGCTAGGTCCTCCCTAGTCATCCACACCTCATTCCACACATGGAAGTTCCAAACAGAATCAGAGTTAAGGCGTTCAATCACTTCACCCTCATCGTCAAAGAAGTAATCAATGGTAAGGGAATTGTGAGTGTCGTGGGCAGAGGAGAAGTTTGTAATGGATCGACTAGGAATGCCCAGAGCCCTGCAGGCCGTTGTCACCACACCAGAGAACACCCAACATTGTCCATACTTGACTGGCTTCTTGGTCTTGTAGTACTCCTGAAGAATAAGTTGAGAACCCCTCCACTTGGTTGGAGGGCAGCCACCACTGTAGTCAGTGCTCCAGTTACCCACAAGAACACCTGCATCATCTGGGGAGTTTACCTGCAAGAGAAACATATTTCAACTATCAACCAAGACTAAGGTCTGTTGTAGTTTCTGCAGACCATAAAAATTAAAGTTTACATTAAGTTTCTCTACAATTTTTTTTTAATATTTCCACATTCAAAACACAAGGTCATTAACCATATCTATTCAGTTCCATAACAGTATGCAACTCATTATATCCTTCATTTCTAAACTGTATCATATATTGCAAAGTGTTGTATAAAGTCAACTCACCCCAGCAGATATAGCTCGGGTGACTTTGACTGGGTCACTTCTATTAGAAGGAGACATCTTGCACACCGATGTCAGTACATACAGCACACACTCCATGACATGCTCCTCAAACTGGGCAAAGTTCCATGGACAAGGTCTATGGCATTTTGTTGTTCCTCGCCAGATAAGTCCCGAGTCATTAAGGACATACTCTTTCTTCTCTGCATCACCCTCCAAGTACACGGCATCATCTGATGAAGATTACACACCAAGTTCTAAAATCATCTACAGTATACCAAAGATTAAATATTAAAATCAATATTATCCACAAACAATTACATATTAAATTTAGAATTCCTATGTCCATGTTGGCTTATACAGGTACACAAGGTGAAGACAGGCATGCATGAGGATATAAATTCATGTACATTAGTGTACTGGACAGTAATGGGAATATTGAAACTATCAACAGTGAATCTTGAATTTCATGCTACTTAGAAAAGACCAGTGTAATATTCTGTACAGTACTGGTACCTACACAGTACAAGAACTACATAACTTTCATACTATCATCCAAAGAACATCCGTGGAGAAAATGAAGGAAATCAATACTCCTGGTGTTAGCTGTCCACTCCACCTTTACCCTAAAAAATAACTTAATTTTACCTTCACACCAGGGATTGAAGAGGACGAAGAACGTGTCACTGCAGGGGAAACTGTGGACCTTGTCGCCCGATTTAACATCCACCTCCAACTTCCACTCACCAACAATGGCTTTACTGGATGTATTTACCTGTAACACAAAAGTATTTTAGTACAGTATAGTATCATATAGTACTGTAAATGCATATTGCCCTGTGGGATCTTGCATTGACCATTGTCTAAAATGATTCTCGATCGACCAAAACAACAGAGAATGTAATGCAAACTACATCTATGGAGTTCAGGCATATTTTTATGTAGCTCAAAACATTTCTGTTAGATGGTCAAAGATGGAAGGAAACACCATAGTGATGGCTGTCACTTTACTGCAAGATCCTTATATGAATCGACTGTTACACACCGAATCCATGGGGTCCACACAGTGCACACCAACTGCTCCCGTCCACTGCCATGCAACGCCCAACTCCTGTACTCACAGTTCCCTCCACATGATTGTATAATAATTAACATGACCTTATGCAATCTAATAATAAAAAGTAACAATGGAAGAGGCAAGGCAAAACAACTAAACCTTAATCATTCTATACTTGGATAAAGAGCAGCCATTCAACTATGACCAACACTAATTACCAAGCACTACACACACAAAAATATTAATTTTCACTATTGTATTACAGTAACAACTTTATTATCAAACCGGAAAAGAAATACCATAGTAATAAAGACAAATTATTAAAAAATCTGCCAGCCATCCAGGGCATTTAAAGAGTCACTGAGTGCACAGGTCTTGAGCTGTTGCAATGCTAGAGGTGCCAAAGGTATTGAGGACAGCAAAGGGCCTGGATGGGTAAAACTGTACTATGGCAAGAAGGTGCCTCTTATTCTGGAGTGACAGACAGCCACTCCCAACCAGCCTCACTATATACGGACTATGCGGGAGAGATTCCAAAATAGTCTGTTCTGTACCAGGTTTTGTTGGATAAGTTCTGGACTTGGACCTGGGCTCCAGGTAATGGGTAAGGTCCCTGGAGTTCCCTCACACCACTGGACCACCTCCTCGTGTGCTTGAGGCACCTGGAGCTCTCGCCCGAGTTGGAATGTTGGGGTACTGAAGGAGTGCTCGAGACCTTGTCAGTAGCAAAGCTACCATTTGTCCCTGTGTTGTCACAGACCAGCCTCTTCCCTGTTTTCACAGCTGTCTCCACCCACCTCTAGGATTGGGGGTACCGAGCAGAAGACAGGCATATGGCAACTCCCCATTTCTTAAAGAAAGTTGTCATCTCCTCAGGGGCCCCCACCGAGTAAAGAAGTTCGTGAGCTGAGCCACGAGTCTGCTAACCTGTCAGCATAGGCTAGGTACATTTCAGATAACAATGAGGAGGACATGGACGACATTGAAGCTCTCCAATTGTCAACTGATGAGAGGAGGAAGGGACAGAGGATCCCCATCCTCCAGTTAAGCAGAGAAGCTTCACTTCCACAACAAGGCCAAGGGGTTCAGGAAAACGGGACAATGCATAAAAAATGTTACCGACCTCCCAAGCAGCTAACGAGCTAATCTGTGGTGAAGAGGATAAAAGTAATAAGTAATACACACAATAACTAATGAATTAACTGAAGGTAAGCAGGCCTTAACAAATCTCGTCTATAACAGGAAAGACCTCCTTAGAGTTTATAGTACAGTACCTTGAGAGTGATGGAACAGTCTGTTATATCCTCCACACTCGCCGACCAACCGTTGCAAGGTTCTACACCAATACCAATGCCCACAAGAGTCTGGTTACCGAAATTAGGATTCTTTGCATCTAGAAAAAAAGATGCAGTAATTATTGCACAAAGAAAGAAGACCATTAAATCTAACTACAGGTATTGGTTAACCTCTATCTATCTTGTCTTTAATTGATCAGTGAATAAAGTACTGCACTTTTTCTTTCATTTTCGTAACTGCAATAGACAAGAGTTGTAAAAAAAACAAAAACATTTAGACCTCAGAATTAAATAGAAATGGTGCCTGGAATGACATAGGACCTACATTATGTACCAAAATGCTTGAAAACGGAAAATTGCATGGTCTCCCTTAAAATACAGTTTTCTTTGAAGATATATTTCTCATTGACCAAGAACAAAATTTAGTCGATAGATATACAGACAGACAAGATAGATAAGTAAATAGATAAATATTCAGTAAAATAGTCATAAATTTACACCAACTCAGCATATATGTAGGAAATAGAGGTACATAATATATATAGAACTATAAACAAAAATAACGTTACATTTATATAGTGATGCAGCTGACCGTAAACAGTGAAGTTTTATAATTATTAGATTTGAAAAAATCCTCGACAATTCTACTTATAGGAGGGAGGGAGGGAGAGAGAGAGAGAATAAATAAAGTCAGTAAGAGACCCTTCCTCTATCCCATTTTCTTCTTACCCACAACAGAGAAAACGAGGGAGATTTTATCCTTATCCTCATCCATCTTCTGGTTAGTCTCGAGGACAATGGTGAATTCTTGGCCTCGCCGCAAGACCAGACGAGGCTTTTCCCGCTCCATCAACTCGTACTGGGCAGTGTGGTGTAGGGGGCCATTATCACACGTCTTCCAATCGAACTTCTTCACTATTAGGAAGTCTGCCAAGGTGATAAGAGGGGCGTGAGAATATACCACCACCGCCACCAATAATAATAATAATAATAATAATAATAATAATAATAATAATAATAATAATAATAATAATAATAATAATAATAATAACTAGAAATACGTGTTAGTAATAACTAGAAATAATAACTAGCAATAGTAAAAAAAATAGTAATTGATAATATCAATAATCTAATATTAACACTGGTTAACACAAACACAAGTGACATGGACAATATTCCCTGGCTAAAATTCCCCAACCACTCGGCAATATAAATAAAAAACGCCGAAAATACAACTATTGTTCAGTTTTATTACGGTTTATATACTGTGTATAAATTAGTATAAAATTTAAACGGGTAATAAGACTATCTTCGTTATACGTTAACTTACAGGTTTAATGAACTATCTGGAGACTATCATTATACTTTCATCATGTCTACTGCAAAAATAAATTAAATAAATAAATTTGGTGAAATACATAGGTTACTACATGACTAACGGGTTATGAATAGCATGAGTTGAGACAAGAACGTTCCTGTCTTGTACGGGAGTATGACCTGGCAGGTACGTCGTGTATGTTACACGTGCATCTCAGAGCGGGTCTGGCGGCCTTGCAAGTAGGAAATGTCTACACTAATTGTCAAAGGTCTATCATATATTATATGCTATACTACTGTACACGAACGTATCACTTAATAAAAAAAAACGTAGAATTTTACAGGATGTATTAATTCTTGTTCCAATTACACTAAGAAACTTAAATTGCAACTCCATATTTCCAGAGTCTAGAAGAAAAAATCCCGGGACAAGGACTGGTGTTATCCCGGGACAAGGACTGGTGTTATCCCGGGACAAGGACTGGTGTTATCCCGGGACAAGGACTGGTGTTATCCCGGGACAAGGACTGGTGTTATCCCGGGACAAGGACTGGTGTTATCCCGGGACAGAAGAAACTTCGGGCAACCAGTAACCCTAGTTGGAGGCCTTTGAAACACGGTGTTATAGGAAGCTACACTGACATAAAAACAAATGAAGTACTAAGATTAGCAAAAACTTCAGGAGAAATACTTTAAATGTACAGAAAAATAATAAAAATGATACTTTGGTCATATACTGTAACTAGGGATGGGGAGATAATAAATATTAACTGGCAGAGTTGTGGGTAGGAGGGCCAGGGGATGGCACAGACTAATAAGGTGGACGACTGAAATTAAAAACTCTGTCCACAGTGAATACAAGCAAGACCTTGGAGGTTTGGTAAAAACAGCCCGAGACCGTTTACAGTGGAGGACTGTGGTCGCCAACCTTAAGATATGTGAACGGTACTCTATTGGTTGAAGTACCAGTTAAGGAATAAAATCAATATATAGATTCTTTCCGAAAATAAGAAGGATAAAAGTTAATTTTCTGCTGAAGTATGGTCAACATGTTAGGGGTCTTCTACTCGGTTAAGAGGAATATTAACAGTAGTAAGACAAGAATGTGAACTACTATAGGGTGCTGGGAGCCGGGCAGCTGTCCCCTATAATCCTTATATCACCCCACATAGAGGCCCCTCATCGGCTTGGTGACTCTCAAAAAGAGTTAATTACATCTTAATAGACGTCCTCAACGGTGGGTCTTTCACGGGGTCTCCCTCACTTGATATATATATATATATATATATATATATATATATATATATATATATATATATATATATATATATATATATATATATATATATATATATATATATATATATATATATATATATATATATATATATATATATATATATATATATATATATATATATATATATATATACACAGTAGAGGGTGACCTGTCATAATCACAGCCTCCTGTAGTTAAGAGGCGGAAGGGGAATATGTGTACTATGAACCTGTTGTATGGAAGACTGTACAACTACGAGAGTACTTTTAAGTTAATTATATACAGTGAACAGTTGCGGAAATGTGTTCCTACGCCCTTGTGGTAACCCCTGCCTCCAAACGGCACGTTACAGTAGTGTCACTGTTTATGAATGAATGGGTATTGGTCGTGTAACGGACGTCATTGGTGGATAGGTTTGCTATAGGTCATACAAGGTGGCTGTTTGGAGAGACAGGTTACCACTTGGGGATGAGAAGCATTTCCGCAATTGTACTACGAACTTCTACCATATTTAAAGATAATCGCAATATTCCAAGGTTTGTCGCGAGGTAACAAAATTAAAAATAATCTTTGTTGATATACTGTATATAATATGCTAGTTAGTGGAAACATCTTCAAACTATCCCCACATTGAGCAAAGTTCTTCAGGTACTGTATACATACAAACTTGCATATAACATACAGAACACACATTATAAACACATAAAAGCACGTACACACGCGGTTATCACATGACAGTGAGCGGGCCATTATTGCGTCACTTAGCACCAGATGCACTCAACGTTACGAGACGCACTCTGTCACTAACTGGGTATGACCATGAAATATAAGTCCTAAATAGCATATAATAAATTAATACCGAACTAAAGCAGGAATTATGATCTCCAGATAAATAAAGATAAAATAAGAAAACAGTAAATAAATGGGAGACAGGGTAGACAATCTAATTTCAGTTAATGTAATCAAGTCTACTTCTAGAATTTTGTTAAGAAAAAATAGCTTTACTAATTAATTGGACACGAGAGAATACTTTTGAATACGATTTTCCTGTAGAAGAAACCGCATTAATGGAGATACTGTTACGTTTACAAAGGTTATATGGTTAGTGTAGTAATTCAATGACGAAGGCCTTAAGAAACTAATATAAAACAAGAACAATTGTCGTCCCAACAACATAACGTGAGAACTCAAGAACAGGACGGTCAAATTTAAACTGATTATTCTGCACTCAAATTACAGCAAGGTCAGTCTTACTAAACTCCCAGTCACAGTGACAACGTGTTAATATTGTTGTTGAGGCCTTATTTATTATCGTTATTAATGGTTTAAACACCAATATGAATTAAATTTTACTTTTCAAACACGACAATTTGATAAACCCATAACCGTAACGAATTTTCTAGTATTGCAAAACTCGAGCCGAATGAAGAGATAGAAGTTTGAAGCGCTATTTAAATGATTAGGAATAACAAATTAAAATGAATAATGTACCTAAATTCACCTATGGAGTAGGGGCCGCTGAGTGAGGGTGAGGAGGGGAGCGGGGTTAACAGTATTTATGGTCGTTCCTAATTCCAGGACAAAGGAGGCTCCGCACACACAAACACCTGACCTCATAATTATTTCCAGGATATACAGACGGACGAACGGGAAAGGTGGGCGAGCATTCCAGGTTACCCCTCCAAAGACAGCGGGGAGTGGACAATAACAATGTACCTCCCCTACCCTACCTTTTCCAACTGGTGGACGATTTCCGCGTGGGGGATATTATTTTAGGTGCGGTTTACCACAGTGAGTCACGGTGCATTGCATTATGATTCATGAAATCCACTGGTCGGTGCCGCTATATAATCTGTTATTGTATAAACCTCCTTCATTATTCATCATCATCATCATTATTATTATTATTATTATTATTATTATTATTATTATTGAATACAGACGTTTGTTACTGGGGATTATCCAAGTCGAATTGGACTGGAAATTATGTTAACTTTTCTAATTTCACGGCAATAAATTAGAATATTCATCATCATCACTTATTTTCATTGTAATTACACACACACAGTCTCGTTCAAGATTCTTCGAACACTGCTTGAGACAGCTGGCAACTTAAGGCCGTTTGTTTACTATAGTACGTAGTAAAAATTATGAATGAATGTAAAGGTTATCGGTGATTGGTTACTTAGTTCCCTGTTGCTTCAGTAATGGTTGGGCTTTGTTTCGTATTATATTCTACTACGTACTACAGTAAACAAACGGCCTTGAATGCCAGCTGTCTCCAGCAGTATTCGAAGAATCTTGAACGAGACTACGCGTTTGTTACGGCACGCACTCTCCATGTATACAGTATTAGGAACACAAATACTTCTATGTCAAGCATGTGTTGTATTATCTGTAAATATTAGGGACAAACAAAACGGGGAAAATATTATCCACTCTGATGTACTTAAACCCCTTAAACCTATGACGCGGTTTATATTATTCGTCGTGTAAGCCCATGAAGCTGTTTACAGTACCATGCTGTGTAAACCCATGAAGCTGTTTACAGTACCATGCCGTGTAAACCCATGAAGCTGTTTACAGTACCATGTTGTGTAAACCCATGAAGCTGTTTACAGTACCATGCCGTGTAAACCCATGAAGCTGTTTACAGTACCATGCCATGTAAACCCATGAAGCTGTTTACAGTACCATGCCGTGTAAACCCATGAAGCTGTTTACAGTACCATGCCATGTAAACCCATGAAGCTGTTTACAGTACCATGCTGTGTAAACCCATGAAGCTGTTTACAGTACCGTGTTGTGTAAACCCATGAAGCTGTTTACAGTACCATGCTGTGTAAACCCATGAAGCTGTTTACAGTACCACGCCGTGTAAACCCATGAAGCTGTTTACAGTACCATGCCATGTAAACCCATGAAACTGTTTACAGTACCATGCCGTGTAAACCCATGAAGCTGTTTACAGTACCACGCCGTGTAAACCCATGAAGCTGTTTACAGTACCACATAAAGTACCATGAAGCTGTTACAACCATGTCGTGTAAACCCATGAAGCTGTTTACAGTACCATGCCGTGTAAACCCATGAAGCTGTTTACAGTACCATGCCGTGTAAACCCATGAAGCTGTTTACAGTACCATGCCGTGTAAACCCATGAAGCTGTTTACAGTACCATGCCGTGTAAACCCATGAAGCTGTTTACAGTACTTGCCGTGTAAACCCATGAAGCTGTTTACAGTAACAACGTATAAACCCATGAAGCTGTTTACAGTACCATGCCGTGTAAGCCCATGAAGCTGTTTACAGTACCATGCTGTGTAAACCCATAAAGCTGTTTACAGTACCATGCTGTGTAAACTCATGAAACGGTTTACATTACCATGAAGCGGTTTACACTACCACGCGTAAACCCATGGAACAGTTTAGAACATAAGAACGGAGGAAACTGCAGCGGGCCTATTGACCCATACTGGGCAGTCCCGTTTATACCCAACCCCTATTGCTCATATAAGCATCCAACCTATGTTTGAAGCTATTCAGCGTATTCGAGTTAATGATGATATTTGGTAACTTGTTCCATTTATCCACTACTCTGTTTCCAAACCAGTGTTTACCTATTTCACGACGAAATATAAATTTGTCTAATTTGAAATCCTTGTTACGAGTTCGCTCCTGGTTGGATAGTTTGAGTACCTTTGTAATGTCCCCTTTCTTTAAGCCTGACTTCCATTTATTCACCTCTATCATGTCGCCCCTCACTCTACGTCTCTCGAGGGAGTGCAAATTAAGATGCTTTAACCTGTGTCTGTACTCAAGGTTCCTGATGCCCGGGATTAGTCTTGTCATTCTCCTCTGGATTCTTTCCAAGGATTCTATATCCATTCTGTAATACGGTGACCAGAACTGAACTGCGTAATCCAGGTGAAGTCTCACAAGCGCTAGATATAATTTTAAGATGACCTCGCTAGTCCTGTAACTAACACTCCTTTGTATGAACCCAAGTACTGTATTAGCCTTGTTACGAGCAAAAACACATTGTTTACTTGGCTTAAGATTCCTATTTATCATTACTCCTAAATCTCTCTCGCAGTCGGATTCCACAATGGCATCGTTGTTCATCTGGTAACTGGTTTCCCTGTTTACATCTTCTATACTAAATACTTAAAATTTGTCCACATTGAATTTCATCTGCCATTTTTCAGACCATTCGAAAAATTTTTTTAGATCTTCTTGTAGTTTTGCAGAGTCCTCGTCAGATTTAATTACACGTCCTATTTTAGTGTCATCAGCAACTTTACTTATGTTGCTGTCTATGCCAATATCTATGTCATTTATGTATATAATAAATAATAATGGTCCAAGTACTGAGCCTTGGGGAACTCCACTAGTGACGTTGCTCCAATGAGATTTAGTGCCGTTTATGCTCACTCGCTGTTTCCTGTCCCGTAACCATGCCCTAATCCATTTAAGGATATTACCTTTGATGCCATGCGCTTCTACCTTTCTAATTAGTCTTTCGTGGGGGACTCTGTCGAAGGCTTTGCTAAAGTCGAGATATACCACATCATAATTGTGCCCCTCGTCCACCGATTCGAAAACTGATGAAAAGAATGTTAATAGATTAATTAGACATGAACGCCCGCTTGTGAAGCCATGTTGGGAATCATTGATCAACTTGTGCTTCTCCAGGTGGCTTCGAATAGAGTTTGAAATGATTGATTCTAGTAATTTGCCTACTATTGATGTTAGACTGATTGGGCGGTAGTTAGAGGATAGTGATCTATCCCCCCCCTCTTGAAAATCGGTATTACATTCGCTATCCTCCAGGATTCTGGTGCTACACCTGTTTTTAATGACATGTTAAACAACTCTGCTAATGGCATACTAAGCTCTTCCTTACATTCCTTTAATACTCTGGCAAATATCTCATCGGGACCAAGTGACTTATTAGGCTTCAGTTTGTCTATTTGCTTATTAACAACATTACTAGTCACTACTATCTCACTTAATTTGTTTTCTTCACTATCTCTGAATAGAGTCGGTGCCTCGGGTATCATGTTTAAATTTTCGGTGGTGAAAACTGTTGAAAAATATTTATTCAGATTATTGCTCATTTCTCCGTCGTTATCAGTTAGCTCGCCGGTATCTGAACGTGTTGGTCCAATCTTATCTCGTGTTTTAGTTTGAGACATTTGGTAGAATCCTCTGGGGTTTGTCTTCGCCTCCCTTGCTATCTTCAGTTCATTATTTCTCTTTGAAGCAATATAAAAAATAAAAGAACGAGCAAATAATTTTTTTTACAGCTCAGTGTTAAAAGGTAGTGTAAATAAATGCAACATTATCTTACCCTTTAACGTAATAAACCTTGTAAATGAATGCAATAATTTAACGTTGTTACAAAACAAACCAGTTAAATCAATACAATTACTTTCAGTTTAAATTAAAAATGTAAATTAATAACACTCGGTTTCCAACAAGAAAATGCAAAAAACGAAGATTAAATTTACACAAAAAAAAATGAAAATCAATGCAAGGTTGTACAAATTTGTGACTTTTTTTTGTTTAGTAACACAAAGCACATAAAACAAAGGTCGATTTTTTAATTTACAGTAAAAAAGAAAAACTAAAATCAATGCTCTTTTCTACTGGTCAGTTTAAAAAAGACCTGTAAATTTACAAACAGTGCAGGTCTTACCAGTGAGTAGCCAAAGTAAATTACGTACCTGTCAGTGTTGGATCTACACCATCACCACACCCAGAGAGGAAGAGGAGAGAGAGGAAATATAAAGTCAAAATTAGTCTTACATTTTCTATAATTGAAAGATTTAGTATATCACTCTAGAGATTATTAAATATATCCCAAAGAACTTGTATATATAGAATTAAATTATATACATTATACAAGCAAGCTATAAGCATACTTCACTATACTACTGTACATCTGTGCTTCGTGTATAAGACGCTAATTGCTGTCAATAAAATTTTATATGGAAAAGCGCCCAGTTAAGTCACAGTTAAGCTTACATTACAGCAATTAATATATATGCTTTATATATCTACAGATGAACCTGAACATATAATACATATTCAACAGTTCTAAGTAATACTAATTATTCTACAATTCTGAATAATATATTACGTACAAAGTTTTAAGTAATAACCGTTGAGTAATATATTCAACAGTTCTGGGTAATGTTTACGGGTTTCAAAATATACACCAGGTAGGGTTATTAATTTTAACTGGTCCTAATACGAAAGTTTCACTCCAAAATAAATGTTAAATTTCAAAAGAATATACGTATTGTGCATAATTTTTTTGGCGAGTGTGTGAATCTGCAGTCAAGATCATATTCACTGGAAAGGCGATGAAGGAACTTTATGAAACAGTATCCACATTTATAAGAGAAGATAATTGACCTTTAGCCACAAGTAAACCAAGGTCAGAGGTCAATAAGACTACGCAAGAGGTCATCGGGAAAGGTTGTAATTTTTAACAAGACTGACAGTAAAATAAGGCCAAATCCGTCAAGGTCAAGGCGCCATAAATTCGTACAGGTAATGACTAAAATACTGCTAATTAAACCCATGTGAGATCTTGTTAGTGATACAGCTGTAGTTAGGGTTAAAATCACAAGCGCCCGAGACTCGAGGTGGACCATCCAGGGTATGTTTATAATTTATTGACCTTCATATTGGAACGTGACCCTGGTGGCCTTAGGGGAAATATTTACGTCAGATTGTCAGACAAACATCTCAGCCCTCAATGGTTCTTCCTGTATACAACGAGGAACCACAAACACACGGACTCTAGACAAACAGATCTATACACACGATTGTTTTATCGTTCCCGAGGATGATAATTATTCCCGCTTTAATAAGCAAAAAATCAACTTTCCCATGAATTCATGTGCGTGACTTAAGGCGTCGAAGATAGGTATGCACACACACACACTGGTGGGGTACATTTCTCCCTCGACTACGTGTGCTGTGTCTCGTCCTGCAGGGTGGCAATGTTATGCGGGCTCCTTCACCCTCCATGTGGCTACACGCACGTACAGCGAGAGAGAGGGGGTGAGAGAGGGCGAGAGAGAGAGGGGAGAGAGAGGGCGAGAGAGAGAGAGAGAGGGCGAGAGAGAGAGAGGCGAGAGAGAGAGAGAGAGAGAGAGAGAGAGAGATATCAGAGGTCAAATCCACTGGAACAAGTAATGGTGACACAGATCAACAAGCAAAAACTTTACATTTCTTTATAGGCTTCGGTCGAGTGTACGAGGGTTTACTTTATAGGCTTCGGTCGAGTGTACGAGGGTTTACTTTATAGGCTTCGGTCGAGTGTACGAGGGTTTACTTTATAGGCTTCGGTCGAGTGTACGAGGGTTTACTTTATAGGCTTCGGTCGAGAGTAATTTTGTATACCTATACTATGGGTTGGTTTTTGGATTCATATAAGTTTGTTTACAAGTCTTGTCTGTTTATTAAGCTTCCTTAGAAACAGCTTTAACAAGGCTCCCACTCTTAAGTCACGTCTCAGACGGTTCACTGGAGAATCTTTAAGCTGACGCTGCTGCTGTTTAGGTCTCGTATCGTCAGTCATTTCCGGAGGGCGTACCGGTGAACGACACTCTTAGTGAGTTACCAAATTAGTCAAGTTCTAGGAATAAACAAGGCAGCGGGGTGAGCCACAAGCCGGGCGCCTCATCTGGGCACGGCTCAAAATGTTACTGCGTTATGTACAGTCACGGGAAGTTAAGTCAGTCCCCCGTCCCATCCATGAACCCCAAGACTCCTGACCCTGTGAATCAGGTCCAAAGTGTCATCAATGGGCCTAACAATGTGTGATGTCTCTCACTGGTTCGCGAGTCTCAGGTCGGAGGACTGACAGCAAAGTGAAAGCTAGTTCCGTAAGCCTCACCGAGGGACAGCCACAAGCCTTGCAAGAAGATCCAGTTTAAGTAACGAGGTTAATTATGAGCCATATATAGGTCATGTGTTGAGTGACGAGCCTACACCTCCCTCCACCGTCATACTTAATTGTAGAAATATTTAAAAATATACATATGTATTAATTCATATAAAATAAAGCATCAGGAGTCATAGAGTATTGAAATAAACACAATCATGAGCGCAATGATTGTAAACATAAGGTGCTATTAGGTTAAGTGAGGTGAGGCAATACAAACATGAAGGAGCTTTAAGTGGGCGGGGCTGATGTCCTCGAAGCCAAGTGAGACGAGGTGAGGCAGAACAAGGTGAGGCTTGTGTCTCTCCGTACCTCCTTCCCTCATACCTCACCCCACCACCTCATCTTACCTCACCACCACCTCTCACCTCACCCACCCCGCCCTCCTCCTCCTCCTACCTCACCCTCGCACATCTGTCAGCCCCACCTCTCACCCCCTTGCAAAACCACACGTATGCGGGTATGACGTGCGCCGATTGGTCCTTACACACCATGACGTGCAATATCCCCCTTCTAACCAACAAGTATCAAGTGTCTGGCAACTTACCCTCGACTCCTATAGACACTAGAAGAATCACCTGAAGAATAGTCACCCCAGAGTGTCCACCTGAAGAATCATCACCCTAGCCCATAATATAGATATTCCAAAATACATGAGGCATATTACAATGGGTAGGTTAGGTTAGGTTAGGCATAAATAACCACCATGGAGGGTCCCGATCCCACCTGAAGAATGGTCACCCTGCCAAACTCTGGGGTGACGATTCTTCAGGTGATCCCCGTATCCCCACAGAAATGAAGTGTAGACCTTTGAGTAGACCACTGAATAACTAGATACAGCAGCCTAAACTAAGCCTTTACTGGGTACACTACACACTGCACTTGACGGTCTCAATTTCCCCAACTGTAAAGGATAGGGAACGATTTACAGCTAGGTGGCGAGTGCGCTGGGTGGCGAGGGTGCTGGGTGGCGAGGGTGCTGGGTGGCGAGGGTGCTGGGTGGCGAGGGTGCTGGGTGGCGAGTGCGCTGGGTGGCGAGGGTGCTGGGTGGCGAGGGTGCTGGGTGTGCGAACCGGTGATCTTCAGAGCAGGAAGCTAGAGGTGTGTTCGCTGGGTCGCCGTGACTATCTTAGCTAACCCACCCTTAAACCAAACCTAACCTAACCCATCCTTAAATATACCTAACCTAACCCAAATAGACCATAACCTCAAATAAACCAAAAATAATCTAAATAAACCTAATCTAACTGAACCTGACCTAACCTAACCTGACCTAACCTAACCAAATCAACCCGATGACCTAACGAGTCCCCAAGGGCCAGACACAGCACGTCAGGCCCGCATACGTGTGTTTTTTGCCAACCTGTGGTCTGGTTAATGTTGACGGTATGGTTACAGAAGTGTGTGTGTGTGTGTGTGGACCTGCCTTGTCACGGTTAGGCTCCCTTGTTGCTGGGCTAACCTCACTTTTTATTTGCTGTGGGTGTTTGCTGTGGGTGTTTGCTGGGTGTGTTTATTTATATTTCTGCGAGTTTGATGATAAAACGGCTCCATTAATGCAATAACAAACTCACACGGCTCCACGGATACACAAACAAACAAACACGAACAATATGCCTCCCATCATACAGTGGAGGCATAATATAAATACCACACATGGATAAGACACTAGCAAAAAAATGAAATTAAAATGGATTCAATAGGCTCGTCTCCCACCGACCAAGAGTGAGCAGTCTATCCAAACAATTTACAATATATCTGCATAACTAAGAGACTAAAAGAATTATTTTAATATAGAAGAGAGTAATTAAAGTGTTGTGCTCACTTAAGCTTAAAACAGAGGAGAGTGTTGTAAGTTTAAGTGATTTTACAGTTCGTTATTTTCGTTCCGTGGAGATAATTCTATTTTTCCATAAACACGGCAATACTAATAATACTAATGATAAATAATAAAAATAAATAATAATAATAATAATAATACAAAACAAAACGTCACATTCTTCCGGGTTAGTGTCGTCCAAATTGCCAGAGTTGTACTTTCCCACATTGTGAAGGTCACCCAGATTGGCAAGGACGTGGTGCTGGTGGTTGTGGTATGGGTGAGGTACGAGTAGCTGGTGTTTGTGATCGTAGTGGTGGTAGGAGGTGGTGTGGTGATAGTGGAAGTATTGTACTAGTAGTTAGAATTGTAATGGTGGTAGGAGAGGTAGTAGTTGTGGTGGGTGGTACGAGAGAGAGGAGTTGTGGTAACGGAGGTTGAGATAGTGGTTGTGCTCGTAATCAGTCGTGGTGGTAAGAGAGGTGGTCACTGTGGTGGTGGCTCATAGTCAGCACATGTGGTCACCAAACAGGATTCACTTACAGTTTACACCGAGGCGCTGACTAACTGTTGATAGCATACGAAGGGGGGCGTGGAGGGATAGAGGGGACGTGGACGGGTACGTGGAAAGTGGAGGGTAGGGGGACGTGGAGGGGTAGGGGGACGTGGAGGGGTGGAGGGGTAGGGGGACGCGGAGGGGGGTGATAAACAAACGCTATGAATAAACTCTGCAGTCTGGTCAGCATTACGTAACATTAAATTCCGCAGAACATCAGCCTTTTAAATCCCAATTCTTTCTATTTTAAACGTCTAAATTAATCCTTTTTCAGTATCGTTATTGTCTTCCGTTTGCCCGTGAGGTAACAATGTATATATTATACTCGAGCGTCCGTCCGTCCGTCTTGTGGGTAGTCGGGGAGTGTGGTGGTAACATGCAAACATCAGATATTAACCAAAATACATCCCGTAAATATATCGTAAGATCTCTCAATAAATTATCATACTTTGTTATCCTACCGAGTTATGGCCTCTTGATTTTGGGGCTGCAGCACCGAGGGGCACGCGTCTGCCCAGCTGTACTGATGGCCTTGCACTGATAGCGACGGAACGGAAGCTTACTGGAAACACATCAAAGTATATATCCATTCAAACAAATCCAGCTCGAGATCAATGACGTCACAGCCCAAAACGAACGAGCCCCGCAAAGCAAACTGACAATCTAAACCTTCTTATAACTGCATACACTGCATCCTGGAGGGAATTTGTCGGGCTAAACAAAATCAGTGTAACAGCTTAGTCTAAATGTGTTGACAGGCAGCAGCTAGAGACGAGGCTGTGGGGTTCCGACTTGGCAAACGTGGTTGAAGGTAAACAATGCCTCGACCGCAACACCCAGCCAACACTTACGAACACCAAGCCAGCCAGCTGATACCTACTGTACACTAAATAGCAAACACCATCTTGTCACAGTATAATCTTGATGGCGGTTTGGACGTATTTTCTGTAGGTACGAGGACGATCATTTGGCAGGATTTCCGACTCCAGTTACGAGGAAAATTCAACTCGAAAACCTTTACATAATTCAGACACCGGGAATCATTGGGCTAATATCTTTGGGATTATTTGAAATTTATTGGATATATTTCCTACATATTTTTATAAACGTCGTCAGTGTACATGTTCTAATTGGCTCCAGACTGAGGCCTTATCAGCTGGTGCAGTGAGGCGGCGCTGTCCTTACTCAGCTAACCGACAAGAGTGACAGTTTTCATGGGTAATTAAAACTGAGTGACCTCGTGCTCTCTGTCACCAACCAGATACATATCAACATCTTCAAGAGTCCACATCCTTAAGAGGGAGTTCTTATGCCAATGTATACCACAATATCAAGACCACAAGATGACACGAAGTAAATAAAAAAATAAAGACTGAAACGAAGATGAAAGTGGTATCAAACAGAACTTATTTAATGTTCATCATTATGGTAACAGATATAATAAAAAGTAGATTATTAGCCCAATAAAAACGAGGTTAGCTCAATAGTCTTGCAAGATCCACAAAACTAAAAATGCTGACAAGACTGCCCAGTGCCCACCCCCACCCCCCCTGGCCTAACCCGCTGATGTGTCAAGAGGCGCAAACTACACCCACCAAGGCACCATCACCCATCACAACACCTAGCGTCTGACAGTCTTCCAAGTATAAAGGCAATCCGATTAAAACTATTGGAATGGTGAGCCTTGGGAATGGTGAGCCTTGGGAATGGTGAGCCTTGGGAATGGAACGGAGTTATCCAATCAATCGTCCCGTGAGTGAGTCGAGATCAGTATTCAGGGGGGTAAGTGATGGAGGTAGCAGCCCTGAGGGTGTTATGGTGGCGTGAGGAAGGCTGGGTTGCTGGCTGTCAGTATCACGGCGGATCTTTGGGAGGGAGGGAGGGAGGGAGGAGCAGGAAGAGGGGCTGGGAGGGAAGAAGAGGGGGGAGTAAGGAGGGGGTAGATAAGGTGGGAGAAAGGAGGGAAAGGTAGATGGGGGAAGGAGGGTGTTAAAAGAGGGAGAGAAGGCTGGGAGGGGAGGGGGGGGTAGGTGAAGAGAGAAGAGGAAAGGGAGGGAACAATTCATATAGTTAAAGAATGGAGATAAGGAGGGAAAACAGAGAGAGAGAGAGAGAGTCTGTGCTTGTATACGGACAGTACAGTAATCCCACTCCCTCCCTCAAGTACTGTCCTTCCAACACTCCTTCAAGCACCACCTCCTCCACCGCGGCCCTCAGCGTGACCTACTGGTAGATAGACATCACTTAACTGTAGTATACAGTAGGTCAGGAGGTGTACCTGAACACACGGTCTTTATATCAACAACAAAGACAGTAAGAAAAAAAAACTAATAATAAAAAAAATTAAATACAAATAAAAAAAAACAAGAAAAATAAGAAAAAACAATGAAAATGTATAATAACAAATAGCAATAAAAAACATGATCATTCAAGAAATACTTCACATACTGTACACAACACATTCTTCCTCGCCGTTGGGTCAGTGTACAAACAAGAACGATACATCTCATTTACAATACGATCATTTATTACAACAACAAAACGATAACAAAAGATTTAAACTACCGCGGTGTATAGCTAGCATGAGCCCCCAGTCCTAATGGGCCCTAACCTAAATACTTAACCTAACCAAATTACCTAATCTATGTACCCAACCTATCTCCTGTACAAGACCACATTATGCTGGTCTCAACTGGCCTGGTGTTAAGTCACTGTGTTTCCCTGGCGGTGTAAACTAAGGTCAGTGAGCGGGTGTAGAATACCTCTGTAAACTAACAGTTGTAAACTTTTTAAGAGAGGATTTTCGTCATGCTTTTCACCACAACCACAAACCAAGACAACCAAAGTTATATATCCTAATTCAAATAAACTAACCAAGAAACTAAACTTATAAAAACTAACCTAACCAAACTTATACAGAGAGAGAGAGAGAGGTGTAGGGGAGGAAGGTGTAAGGAGGGAGGGATGTGCATGGAGGGGGGGCGGGGGAAGGGCAACTCCCAAGAGGGGTGAGTCAGACAGCGAGACAAACTTTTTTACCCTGTCCAAGGTGAGTGGGGAGAGATGGGTGGAGAGGTAGGGGTGTGGGGAGGGGGAGAACGGAGAGGGGGGTGGGGGTCGTACATCTTATCATTACCTTCGTCCTCTAATTACCCTGACCTCGACACGTCACAGCTGGAGGGTGTGTTAAGGATCACCGGTCTTATCACCGACATGGACCGAGGCCAGGAAACCCATCATTATGACCGAGTGGTTATTTGACCGTCAAGGAGGAACAACTCGAAGCTCTGTGACCGCCGGGCCCTGTGGGGTAATCACTGCCATATTTTTTCCCATTGTGTGTTAATACGTAAAGTACGATTGGGTTATGTCTGGTTGGGTTAGGTTATGTTATGTTATGTTGGGTTGGGTTGGGTTGGGTTAGGTAAGGTTAGGTTAGGTTGGGTTAGATAAGGTTAAGTATACATTAGGTTAAGTTAGAAAAGGTTAGGTTAGGTAAGATAAGATAAGGTTAGATTAGGCTAAGTTAGACAAGGTTAAGTATATATTAGGTTAGGTTAGATAAAGTTATGCTGGGTTAGGTAAGGTTATGCTTTATGTATGGGGCAAGGTTAGGTTAGGTTAGGCTAGTTTTGGTAAAGTTAAGTCACGTTAGCCAGGTATAGAATTACAACGTGTGGACGGTCAAACGAGCAATACTCAGTTGGGCGCCTCACCTGGGGGGCCATAACTAAAATTAATTCGGCATTATGACTGGGGGGGTGCACCGCGGCGTTGTGTGTATGAAGCTGCCACAATCTTCACAAGAGGGCACCAATATATGTAACCTGTTCCCGAATGACTGCAGCCTTTAATGTACAACACGAGTCTTGTCCCGAGGCAGTGGAGAAAACGTCAAAGATTTTAAACACCATAGGAAGACCTGAAGCTCTGTGGGGTCAAATGCCAGGTCTGCAATTTTTATCTTAATGAATTCTAATCAAAATTGGGGGAGCGCTTTAAAAATGTAAAACAAAATATCGGTTCTGCACTAATGAACGCACGCGCAAACGCCACTGGACAGCTTATAAACTCTCTTCACTCTTTGGGGACTATCACTTAAGGACCTTTGAGAATCCGCGACCGGAGTTTTACCAGCTGCCCTTCACACATCACTAGCAGCAAACAGTCAAGCATCCTCAGAACTCCCTCACGGTACAAAATATTCCTCCAAACGCTATAGATGCCGTGTATATAATAATAAATGTTACACTATAGGCAAAAATCACTGTATAGCGTCATTAGTTAAAACTTTAAAACACTTCTCGGATAATATAAATGCCCTCTCATCTTTTTAACGACACTGGGGAAATCGGGAGCTAAATCTCTGTACATAGGTAAAATTTTATGGAAATATTCATATAAACTTTCTCCCAGTAATTTTAACAAATCTTCATTATTTTGTACAAACCTGAATTAAAGGGATGCAACGATTTAATGGTGATGGTCGTTAAGTGAGACCATATATTCTAACAGTCAAATATTTCAGTAAATATCAAGGTTCTTGGTCTCAAATTCCTAGGTCAAACTTTTACCATAATAAATAGAGAAATGAGAACAGTATGTTTCAATTCTGACAACGATACTTACATTAATCACACTCAACCTAAAAATTATAAACATTATCCTATTAAAGTATTAACCAACGGTCCTTACGGGTTTAAGCTTCACAATATATTTTCCTCAGTAACAAGACACGAGAATAATTTATGTGCCTCGTTTAAGCCAAGACTAAAAATATCGTGCCTAAAAGAACACTGAATATTCATTGGTGATTTATTTATAACGGTGCAATTGTACGAAACAAAAATCATCTGATCAACCGGAGCAAAAAGTGCGTGTGTGTGTGAGTGTGTGTGTGAGTGTGAGTGAGAGTGTGTGTAGTAACGTAGCCATGTGCCTTGTGTTAGTATTTTTGTCGGAGGCGAGCATACCATGTGACGAGCTGACTCACTGGCGGATCCTAAAGAGGGGGGTAGGAGGTAGGGGGGATGTAGTGATAACGACCAAACTCCCTTCTCCTTCCCCCAGCCGTTCCACATATACACATCCATATAAAAAGTATTACACGATATAAAAAATAAAGCTTTAAAACCTTTGCAGTAATACTCTGGAGGTGTGCTTTGCTGGGCGATGTAGGTATTGGCCGTATTGCTTTTTGTCGGGTCCATGAGCGGCGGGAATGCAGACACATCACGCACTGTGTCGTTTCCCCCCCCTCCCCCTAAGGCACCAACCCTGTGACCTCTCCTTCCTGTTGCACAAAACCTCACCAGCTCCACTATTCCAAGCTTAAAACATACAAGCTAACCTACGCACATTAACTGTAAATTGTAATACACTAACAATAACTTGCTACTCAAAATTCAAATTAAAAAAATCTGAGCGGGTTGCGCGGTGAAGTGTGTATTCCTTCGGGTTCTTTTTTTTTCCATAAATCTGGTTCAACTCGTAAAATTGGCACGAGTTTGAGGTATCATCATACATTTACTTCCTGACATAGTGGTTAAAGACCCACCATATGCTGGGTAAATATTTATAACTAAAGATTACAAATAAAGTTGTAAATTTCCTCGAGTAGGTGGCTAAGTAGAATTCCGTAGTCATCACAGCCAACACAAGACCCTGATGTATTTTACCGACGAGCAGTTCCTTACACTTATCATTCCTGCTATGACGATCTACATTATATCTTTTAAAACAATTCGATAACTACTATCATTATTTTCATTTATTAATTATTATTATTATAGTCGCGTTTAAAAGAAGTAACATACCAAAACACATTACAACACTTATAATGGAAATACAGTACATCAAATACTGAAGAAGAAAAAATCGTACATGCTCTGCTCCGGCCAGCCTGGACCAAGTGAGGGAAGACTTCAGGGAACAGTACAGTATTTCCCCTTGTTGGTGTGACTGTCCCACTATGACAGAAGTAAGAGTCATCAACATTACCCACAAGACGTTCTCAAGTTCCCCAGCATTTATCACCTCTTATGACCGTCCGTACTTGAAGTCGGGGGAGAATGGGCGAGTAGGTGAGCAGGGCGATAGGTGTGTGTTTGTGGGTGTGAGAGGGCTAGGCTTGTGTGCAAGTAGACGAGAGGTTTGCGTGAGTGGGCAGTGTGTGTCTAGACTGTAGGGGTATGAGTAAGGGGCGATGGAGGTGTACGGGTGGCGAGGCTGGTGAGCGAGGCGTGTGAGCGAGGAGTGAGAGAGATGGGCGTGGCAGGCAGGCCGGTCTCCCTCTCTCCCCCACGCCACAAATACCACTAAGTGCACCACTGCCGCGGCCCTCGTCTGTCTACCACACTACCATAACAAACACTCGGGTGAAGTTAGCTCTAACATAACTTAAGGTAGGAGGCTATGTTGAAGCTATACCACAACTCACACCTAATTGGATATTTAATTATATGTGACAGCATGTTAATTACTATACCACGAACTTTTTATCTTTACTGTATTTGTACCTTATGTTTCTGGATAAAAAATATATAAGATTGCTACTGAATTTTCTGCTGTAACCTAACCCTACCCAGCCTGACACAAAGCATATTATTCCTTGCTATCTCCTCTATTTCACTCACTCCACAGGCCTGTAGGTTTGAACACGAAACAGTCCATTAGGCCTTTCTTAATCCACCTCGCCTTTCTTCCTGGAGAGGTGAAGGACAGGTGAAGGCGAGAGTTGTGCAAGGAGAGTAAGGCTGGCGGAGGAGTGTAGGGGTGATGGAAAAGAAAGGAGGAATGAAGAGGTAGAAGGAAGATGGGAGGAAGGGAGTAGATGGTCAGTGAATCGCCACCTCCCACGGTACATACCAGTCCTAGTTACGACCCAGGCTAGGTAAGAGAGACCGAAGGAAGGGGAGAGGTGAAGTAAGGGATGCTGGCGAGGAGGAAGCCGTGAGACAAGGACTAAAGGGTGTTGGGTGGGGGGAGGGGGTAAAACGGTGAGGGCTGAGGCATAACTTGGTGAGGGGTGATGTGAGGGGAGAGGAGGGGGAAGTGTTCTGATGTATTGATACGACTGGGTGGTGTGAAGCGGAGGAATGACACGCTAATACACAATCTATTTCTCCACCTTATTCACTGACAGTACTGTACGGCCGCCACAGTTAGGACCGTAAATACATCTTAAATACGCTATAAAGACGTGGGTGAAATACGTCACGACTCGAGGGATTAATCTAATCGGCATCACATTTTTCCAGTTTTTGCCTCGTGTGCTTCTTCCGAAATTATTATATTTCCTTTTACGTCTCTTCTTTGCCTATCTGTCTACTTCTCTTTGTCTGCTTATTTGCCATCATTTTGTGTCTCTCCATCACGCTGTCATCTTAGGACTACTCTCTCTTACCATCTGTGACCCTAACATTAAACTACCCTCAACAGCTATACAATTCCCTTAGTGGTGGCGGCAGCGTTTAACCCTACATCCCTCCCCCTTCCCTAAAACCTTGTCCACCACCTCACTGTCCATCACCGTCTAAGAAGCCTGTCCAGAACCACTTCACCCGTCACCCCACAAAACCCCGACACAACCGCCCCCTGTCCCATTCTTCTCATTGCTCAACTTTTCCTCTTCACGGTGTCTTCCGAGGGAATTTGATCCTTAACTAGACACTTGATTCTGGAGAGACTTCTTAAATTCGAGGGACTTACTAACATATTTCATGACGTGTTTCAGTTTCATAAACTTATTGACAAAGTTTGGAGTACAGTTTGCCTATTGTGAGCAATTCAGTCAGGTATTGACACTGAGGGTGGTATCACTTCTCACTGCCACACAGGACAGAGGTTCATACACTATATATACTGTTAATGAATATGATCTATTCCTTTGTGTAATTCATGACGGTTTTAACAGTAGTTTTCTGTTTTGTTTTTCTTCTCTGGTGGGTTTATTATAGGACACAAACAAACACACACAGTGATAGTGGGCCACCAGCTGTAGAATAAGGTAGTGGTAGAATATGGCTGGCGGTTATATTAAAGTTTTATAGGAAGGAGTGGTGGTGGTAGTTACAGTGGTGGTAGAGATTACAGTGAAGTACGGTTGGTGGGAGAGGTCATGGTGGTGGTGGTGGTGGGGAAGGATATTGCGGTGTGAGGTTGCGGAGGCGAGTATTAAGTAACCGCCAAAGAGAAAAGAGCAAGTCCGTCCACCAGCCCAAGACATATGCGTGACATATGTGCACCCACACATTGCCAGTCAGTCAAGTGACACTACAACCAGAATCAGATGGTTTACTTAGAAATATAAAACAAATTCGTGCATAAAAGTCTGGTACAGTGGGTTTACTTATAAACGAGAATACATCCAAATACAATACTGTATTCCTTAACCTACGTAGTTATGAATATTAGTAAATGAATAAAAAACTTTACAATGCATAAACAGATAAAAACAGAAAAACAAGAACAAAAAGTACAGATATAAAACAAGACCTATAAACGTGACAATGGCAAACTACAGTCAGGCGCCATTCATGCCTAGTGGGACCTTAGTGGGTACAATCATTCACAATCAAGACCCCAACACTTGTCTACTAGCGACCATTAAAATGCACTTATTCCATATGTACCGATAAAACCAGTTTACTTATTTGAAACGACCTGAGAGATGAGGGTAGGAAGAGAATTGTGTTATTCTTGAGGACTTTTTCATCAACGTTTCTATCAAATCAATCTTTATATCTACGTGAAAATCTATCGTCAAAAATGATCCAGTGAACAGAGGTGCCGGGAAACAAGGAGTAGCTAAATATCATTATTATTATTATTATTATTTACTACTACATCATAACTATAATACACCAAGGTATCATTTTTCAGAGTTACAATCGTGACTTAACCTCCGTCCAAACTAAAAGCAAAGAAACGAGCAGATTCAGTAGTGGTATCCGATACTACTGTTGCAGTGGTTCTACTACAGTACTCATGACTTCAACCCTGTTACATCTTAACTAAGAAAACAGTATAATTATCTTGACGCCGTGAAAGCTACAGCGTCATATCAAAGCTTTGGCGACTAACGGTACTGACAAGACGAAATGTAGAAATGGGTCAGAAAAATACAGAAATTATTATGTGGCAACACTACCCGCAGTCACCTCCCTACAGCTTACCCCCCCCCCCCTTCCTACTAACCATCTTTCTTTTAAAAAAAATTATTCCACTTTGAAGATTACGTATCGTTAACTAAGCCAAATCATCCCTACAAAAGGATCCCATATGATAAGCTTGTAATGGTTTGGTTGAATCTGTCATTGTATACACTGTCTTCTATAAGCTGAACCAACATCTACATACATAAACAATTTACCGATTATCTACCTGTATACCTTACTATCTTCTTGTGGGTATATCTATATGTATCTATATCTTTGTGTGTATCTATCTCTATCCCCAACACTTCCTGTCTGCTTCGCTCAGCCAGCCAGACGGGTCAACAAGGAGGATGACTGGAACTCTGTCTGAGAACGGCAGCAGCACTATTTAAACTGCCGCCGGGGACTTATAAAAACTGTCTCAAGAGTATTCCCATTCAAGGTTCTACTCCTGTTGCACGGGTACTAAGCTGTGGTAAGGCATGCTGTTTTATATCGTTACTAAGCTTTTTGTAAGTGGTGCCAAGTCGTTTTTACACTTACTAAGCTGTGGTAAGGCGTGCGGTTCTATTTATCAACTAAGCTGTGGTAGTAATATTTCGGTGATACCTTCGCAATTTTGATAACACACTCTGAAGGTATTTTTTTGTCATTTAAATACAAAAAAAAAATGCAAAAACTTTTAAAGCACAGATCTCTCGGTGGATATTCGTGTTATACATTGGTAGAAATCAATCGCCACTTGGGTTAAAATATCAGTGTATTAGGGTTACGCTGGTTATTAGGTTAATGCACGTGGATTAGGCTATTTGGGTTACATCTCTTCGGTTTGCTAATTTCTGTGGATTTGACAAGATTAGGTTAGTTTATCTAGATTAAGTTTAGCAATCAGAGACGTTAAACTAGATTATTTGTTCGATTAGGTTAAGTTTAGGCTATGTTACCGGATTAGATTAAGTCGCTTGGATTATATTAAGATTTTAACTCGTCGATTAAACCAAAGTAAACTATCTCAAATTTAGCTGAATAAATTACAAACTTAAATAACTTCAGGCATATAAAGCTTCATCTTAAAATCACCGACTGAACTTAAAACCACAAACATCCGGAAATATTCAGTTTGGGCATAGGTGTGGTACGCTAGCCTAAGCAATTATTCCAACGAGACCGCCACAGAATTTCTGACGAGGAAGATTTTGGCTGCGCCATCACATACATACCAGGGCTGGGCGGCATCCGGGTGTGATGAGGATAGTGTGTGTTCGTGTAATGTATTATAACTTGTCAAGAGGAAAGGTCGAAGGTGGAATTGTACTGGGACGTGTGTGTGTGTATGTGTGTGTAGATTTGTACACAGGCATGGCAACAACACGATCATCAGGTTGGTCTTCCCAGAACTATCGTCTCGTCTCGTCCCTCTATCCACGTCTCCCTCTCTTCCTACTCTTCTTGCATCTCATTCTTCTACCTCTTCTTGACGACCTCCTCTTAAAGTTATTAAGGTCATCTGGACACGTTAAGGTTATGCGACTTGCATTAGGTTGTTTAGGTATGGTTATCACATACAGATTTGATGAATTCTACAACTGGTGCTTCTCCTTCACCCTTTCTTTCTACACTCGCTTTATTCTCCTCTTCTCTCATCTTGTCTTCATCCATCTTAATAATGACTTACAACTTCGTGCGCGGATAACATCACCTCATTCCTAGTTCTCAGAAATGCGTGCATCCCCACCCCCTCCCTCCGACCTTCACACACGGCCCAATTGCGTGATGTCTCCTCTTGCCCCCTCACACACGACCCTATAGCGTGTAGTGCCCCCCCCTCAGCCCCTCACACACAACCCCCAGCGTGTATCTACCACACTGTTATAAAGTGTTGAAGGCAATTTACCACTTATTTCCCACTCAAGTAAACATCTGTACTTGCACGCGCTGGTAAGATGTCACGCGTATCTAAGTAATTTTTGTATTGCATTTGTTAGCTCGGGGATACAGCGCCCAAGGAGGGTTACTACCCCTTAAAATTTGCCTGAAGGTGGAGCAAGTGCCCTTCCTTGATGCCGAAAACCCCAGGTAAAAATAAGGCTGGTCACACCGAGCGCCCAAGATAAACGGCAAAAATTAGTTAAAACCTTTAACCATTTTCTTGCCACAGAGGGTCTGTGTCAAAGAGTGCTGCCTCCATGTTTTATTACACCAAGTAAGTAGGTAGATGATCCACTTGAATTATATTGTCACAAAACACCGCCTTAGATATTACAAGGATACCTAAAGTTGGTCACGTCACTACACACTACCTCGCCCGGTCTGGTTCATCGAGTTAGCCCTAGTGCCCGCCCTTCCCGACTGACCGGTAGCGTCCAGCAACATGTGGGATTTTTTTTTCTAATTATATACGTGGTCTGGTGTTCTAATTACCCGCACTAACGCAGCCATAAACCACGACTTGGTCACCTCTTTTATAATGCTTAAATACCCGCACTAACGCAGCCATAAACCACGACTTGGTCACCTCTTTTATAATGCTTAAAATGTTGAATGTTTTCATGTTTCTCTGTAACTGCTGTCTGGTATTACAAAGGCACCGAAGAGATGAGAACTACTAACACTTCAAGCACACCACTTTAGTGTCTAGCACAGTAGGTATGAAAAACTAACTTTCCAAATAATTGATCAAAATTTATGACCTTGACCTTTGACTTGTTCTGGAAATGATAAGATTTCCTGGAGAGTTTCATCAAAATATCAATAACTATGCAAGAGTTATGCTTCGGGCACCCAGACAGAGACTCAAGAGGACACCCACACAATACATCCTTTCTTCTTCTCAGGGATGAATAAAAACCAGTACAATATCACGTTAATAACTGACAAAGCTGCACAAACTTGCTTCCAATGAACACAAACAAGCCGCAACTGTGAGCAGATCGAGTTTCAAAATCTTCCCTGTTAGTCTCCCTGAGCCCGATGTCAACGGGGCCACTTCAGGGATCCAACTTAACATGACAAAGTTTTTCTGTGTGTGTGTGTGTTCGCTCAGAGGTCATCTTACATGTTGGGTTAGTGATTTTAGGCCCCAACCCACATACAGTACAATACTACGAGAATCCCCAATTGGAAACCACCTGTTGACCTAGTCCCTCGTCCTGCTCGACACTATAATAACAGCAACAGATAATATCCATACTTTCTTTAAGGTCTTGTTCCTTTAATCTTCCACTCCCAGAAATAATGAAAAAAGGCAAAACAAGAATCATCGATGGAATAATCGATCCCCTCGAGACACAAAAATTGTTAAAATTCGTCAGTTGTGTATAGAGAACTTAATGAATTTTGGTTCCAATAAGCCGATTGATATGGAAACAAATGTCAACAGACCTACGAATAATCTTACCCCTATGAAACCCTTGAGAAGGGATTAATAAAGTAAATTTTATAAAATCTTTGTCAAAACGATAAATACTTTGAATTATTATCCAGTATCCCCCCGTGTGTACACGCATCACCCTACGCTGCCCTATGTAGTCTTAATAAACCATGTACAACTCAAACTCTTTAGCCCATTAATTTTCATACAATGTCTCTTTGGTCCATCCCGCAGCCACCTCTCCTTTATAATCTTGGCAATGAACTAATTAACATGTATACGTGACGCCGCCCAAGCCTAGCCATCTTGTACTCTCCTTAATACGTCTTGTGTTTACCCTTTCGTCGAGACATCCACAGTAAAGGGTTCTTGAATTAAACGCCACAACCTCTTACACAGACCTTGATTTCTTCTGACATTCATTTCACGCGTTAGTTGAATAGCCAAGTTTTACATTTAGAGTAGCGTTTTCACCTTAAGATTAACCACTAACACTAACCTAACTCAATCCCCCCAGAAGGTGTTGAACCATCAGATGAACTAAGCTGGGGTGGGTGGCTGGGGGGCTAATCTCTTGGTGATCACTTCGTTCTTTTTAAAAGAAAAAATATATATACGCTGACAAAACCGGTTTACTTTGCAAATAAACAAACGTGTCGGCAAGGAGCGGCTTGGTCGGGCGGATCGCTGTTGCCCAGTAAGAGGCTCGCGGGTTAAAACAGGAACCATTTATGCGGTTGGTTGGTAGCTGCTCTCCTGCCTTGCCAAAAACAACCACGTTCTCCCTCGTTGATATATTCACCATCAAACTGACCCAAAATAGCCTAATCGAACTCCTAAACTAACCTAAAACAGCCTTATCTAATTCAAACTAACCCAAAATAACTTGATCTAACCCCAATAATAATATTCTAGCTCGAACTAAAACAAAATTGCTTAATCGCAGATATAGGAAAACCAGTGAAAGAATAGGCCAGGTTATGTAGTACTGTATACAATAGCGCTAAATGTTGCCAATTGGGTCATTAGATCAGCCACTTTATTTACGTATGCAGAAAAATGAAAAGGATACCAACACCCTATGATAAGGAAACGCCTCCCTATCTAAACAGGAAACTTACGTATTCTAAGTTAAAATGCGATATTTTTTGCTTACAATATTCACGCTTTGTGTTCAAATACCGTGCATCAAACTGTGTGCAAAATGTGAACTGTAAATTGATAATGGTAAATATTAAGCACCAATAAACTAGCAATATTTCACATAATGTCTTATATTTGTTAGTTTAAAGCAATTTTTTACGAAGTGGGTATTTGCACTGACAAACTGATCCCTTGATGACGAGGTTCGGGTGCAGATCCCTTTAACTTTTAAAATTACATATTATAAAAGAAAACACTTAACTTGGACAAGCAACTCACCGACACTCTCACCGTAGACAGGTGTGACGGGCTTGGGACGGTCTACAGGTTCAGACTTTGAAGGTAGGTTGTTGGGCTTCTTTGGGATGAGCCAGGCAAAACATCCCGATTCCTTGCAGGAAGAGCAAGCGTTGCCCATTGTGGCTCTCTCTCTTTGGACGTCTTAAAGTGGGAACTATGATATCACAGATCTTCGTTGTGTATGGGAGGATCCTGGTGGGTCAGCTGCGATAATAGCCCGCCAAATCTTGCAGAAATGTTAACAAATTCGATCCGCTCACACTTCCCTAAATATATGTATATATCATATAGGCGTATTCTATGCTATTATAATTTATAATGCCTTCCCTCAACACAGCTCTCTTCTGCTCCAGACGAAACTCTCATTTAGTACCAGTTTGGTAATGTTCATTTATCACTGAACTGGGCGAACTTTACCGCGTCAAGCCTCACAGCACCGGTGCTTGGGAAGGATATCTGACACATAGGCTCGTGAGGGTTGCCAACTGGTGAATGCGCATGGAGTGTTGAGAACAGGTCGGGGTATCCGCGCTGAGACTGCCCACAAGTACGAGTTGCCGTAACTCCATTATTTTCTAAACAATTTTGAGGAATTTACACGTATGCAATTTATGTTTCCTTGTATTAATATTTTGAGGTGCTTGTTCAGAGATCGACACCAATTAATATTTATATTCAGATTGAAAATATACGTATATTACATAATATTATTAAATGGGCAACGCCTAGCTTGGCCCGTAAAGTGGACTTCGGCCACTCAAATTCCCGTCGTGTGAATGGAATTCCTCCTACGGTATAGTATGAGCTGTATATTATGTTATGACGCATATATATAATCAATTATTCATAAATTCTGGCGACTCGGAGATTCGTTGGTTAATCTTTTATTGGTAACGAGAACTTTGAGGACACTTGCAGGTGCTGTAAGATTTTTATGACGTAGCTCAAGTGAGAGAGTTAAAAGGCAGTTCTTGTTTTTTCACTGTAGAGGAATATTTATCGTACGAACGTCTGAGAATGAAAATCAGTCGTGATGGCCTCCCTGACGTCAGATTTAAAGGTAAAAGTAGTGAAGTGAAATTTTTATTGCCTCGTGCATGTGTGTGTGTGTGTATGTATGTGTGTCAACAAAACCTTGATTCTCTCCCTCGCACGAGACATATATTTCCAGACATTCATTCGTGTTTTGAGCACATTGTGAGTGAATTAAGTTAATAAGGACTTAATCGCCCACTTGTCCACTCATATCCTTTTACTTCTCAACCTTAAACTGAAACAGGGGTCAAAATCTTTACGTTGTCAGTGGCCAACTCGCCCTTAACAGGTGAGATTTTGAACCATTGTTGCATCTCTTAGTTGCATCCTTGTTTCTGATCCACCTACACAGTGTGTGTGTGTGTGTGTGTGTTAAAATAAACACCCCCATCAACGTTTAATTCTTATAAATGTGCCACATATGAATGCCACTTCGATTTGTATATAAAAATTGATTCTATGATGTATTATTGCGCTTCAACAACAATTAAAAGGTACACACTCCCTTTGAATAATTTGTAACTAAATGCAATAGTGTTCACACCACAGTTAAAAAAAGTAAACTAGACGTCTGTAATGTATCTATGGTCTTGAAAATTAATATCGTGCCAAATTGGATATAGTGAACTTAATCGTAAGGAAATTCAACTACTATTCACACACACACACGCACACACACAGAGGTGACTCATCATGCTATTTTCTGACAAGGTACTGCCATCATCAACATTGTACAGTTAATGTTTCAGATAGAATGTGTTGGTGTGTTTTTGTGGGCAGATAAGACTAGACTTATCAGAGTAAACTGATGATGCTTTGTGTTGTAAATGATTCACTGCAGTTTCTCTTTTTTTATGTTTGTTCTCTCGGTAAGTAATACAGGTAAACTTAACATTAGTGATATACAGACAATTATCATATAAAATATTATAAAAAGTATATTTTCTTAAAGAAATGTTGGCACTTAAATTACGATGTCCAAAGTTTCAGCGAATTTGCTGTCGAGAATCAGAAATAAAATAATAGTTTCGTATTTAAATTCAATTTCTATCTACAAAAAGGCTAAGGCATCACCTTTACAGTACTGTCACCACACCAATACTGCAGTACATACTACCTATATTTCATGCTTAAACCACAAATGCGATTTGTATTCCTGAATAAACTTTGAATAAGTTAAGGCATCACATAATATACCACCATCGCCGAATTACTGTACTCGTTGTATTTCTGAATAAAATTCGTGAATTTAAGACAGCTACTTTATAGTACTTGCATCATATACCTAATCCTGTACTCGTACTTTTGTTATAAATATTCTGACCCTGGCACTATTACTGCGTTAGGTCGTCTGGGGTGTGACAGACCCGCACACACCCCCCAGCACTCTGGACTGTGACGCGACAGTGGCCAGGACCGGTTTTGCAGGTTTTTATTCAGCATCCCATCGTTTGCCCGTCCTTCAACTTGCATCATAACTGCATGAGCCAGTTAGATGTGCCCTTGTTTCTTCCTCTTGGTGGACGTTTAACGTACGAACGTTTAAGAATCCGAAGGTAAGAATCCTAAATGAATGGTGGTGTTGAGTACAGACAGTCCACATGAGTGAACAGTGTGTAGTACGCTTCAGTGAATGATGATCTGTTGTACAACTGAATGAATAGTGCGTATTTCACTTCAGTGCGTGACACACTTGAATAACCGGTGCGTAATACGCCTCAGTGAACAACGTGTAGCGAGTGTGAATGAAGAGTATAAAGTGGGGTTGAATGATCAATGCACAGGCAGTTAAATAAAAAAAATGTCTGGTACAATATTGATAAAGACGTGTGTGTGTGTGTGTGTGTGTGTTATATTTATAGAACTATGATGAAATGTTTCTTAAATGTTAATAATCTAAACATAGAAAGAGATGTTTTCACTGTCAATCATCACCGAACACTTCACATGTGTCCTGAGCTGACATGAGTCCCCACTTACTGTATGTGTGGGTTTTCATCAGTGTCTTAAGAAATAACAATAAACAAGTAATATCTTAAGACTTCGTGCAATATATGTGATTAAATGATCCTATGTAATTAATAAATTTTCGGATTTAAATATTCATTCATTATCAGTTTTATACACCATAATGACTCAGTACTATTTGTTTCACCATCACACAAACACCGCTGACGTAACACCTTACTGTCTCGTCCAACACTCATCTTCTTTCAAAGAAAATTTGGATTTCCCGACACCTCCCACCGTATGGCCTCACAATCACATTTCACATCACCACACCCTTGCACACTTTAGTATTTAATTTAACACGTATTTATCGACTTCAATTCGAAAACAAAAAAACGTACGTGATATAGCACACTACTCCCGGATCAGTGTGGACGATTATGTCGCCGTTAAATGTATTAATATTCAAGTACAAATACTGGACAGCTTTGCCGTCATTGTACTTCAGGTGGCGCGGCGGGGACAATCAGTATTTGCTCTCATTATTAGCTAGATTTTGTTGTGGCGCGGGAGATAATCATATTTTGTTTTTTATTATGCAGTTATAACTTCTTCCACTGGTTAAGGTCGGCGGGGAACTTGTCCAGTTTTACAGCCAACCGTATTTGTATTTGACCTAAATAGGGTGGCGGGACGACACACACACGTGCATTCTTTTTAACTTCTGATTCACGATATTGAATTAGTTCCTGGAGGTATGTAATTAAGGTATGAACAATACCTTACTAAGTATAAAATCGCCTCACAAAGGTACGATACAGTGAATGCCAAAAAAAAAAAGGAATGTCACACATACTTAAATCATTAAAACATCATTATCCTCCGTAATGCTCGGGAAATTTTTTCGAAACTTCTCGTTTTTGTTTCCTATACTTAGCCATAGGAGGTGATCTTATCCTAAATTCGACTGAGCAAAACCTATTAATCTCACACTCATCTCCAACGCAAAACCAGGTTACCGTAATGTCTCTCACGAACTCTGTGCGAGACGTTACGTTATATCCTGTCCTTGGCTCCACCGGGTGTATTTCCGGCCGTTTGAACCAAAAATCTGTGAGTGAGGGTTTTTCTACATTACCGACGTAGAACAGTACTTTTGAAATACTTCCCCTCTGGCCTGGAAGAAATGTTTTTGTTTTTTCTCAAGGCGTCGTCAGTCAGGGCGTTTTTGTTTAACTTTACAAAGTGAAGGGTCATTGTACTTGGTCCTCTATGTATCACCTTAGTCTACAATATAGCAAGCCTTTTGTTACAACAGAAGGATCCTAATTAAAATCCTTCTTTACTCCATGTTAACGTTTCGATGATTGTTGTCACAGGATATTGGTTCTCTTTTGTGTAAGAACAGATCCTAATACACTAAACCCGTATTGGGGCGTGGCTGTTGTGACGTCACCTTTGAATTCTAAATGATGAGTGGTGGGATTTTTATTAATCTCGCTGGCAAAATTTTATGGGGGCGGAATTAGTAGCCTAGCCTATACTGTACAGCCGAAGGGACGTACACATTCAAATCAAAACAACTCATTACATACGTGGCAGTGAGGGTATAAAAATAAATGAATAGAATAGAGTGAAAACGGAAGCTCGACAGTCCTACTTACAATTTCCGATCTCACCTGGTGGTAATGTAGACCACCCTGGCCTATTTCCAGGTTCTTTTGTCGTGTCTCAGTGCAAGGATGTGTGAGTGATTTCCGGCACTCCAGGACACTGCGGCGGGCCTATCCTCATACATGAACACTAAATACGGGTTACAATAGTCTCGCCGCTGTTTTGACGTCATTTTGAAACCATTTTTGGGTGGGTGTTTCAGTGATCGAGTAAGATTGGATCACATATGGCATCGACGTCACCTTGTACTATATATGTTGTAGGGAATCTAAGTTGGTGTATATGTGAAGTTAGGTTAGGTTAGGCTGCTTTTTTTTTCAATTCAATAAGAACACTGAAAAAAACCCGTCTTTAACTGTGTGAATATTGCTTTATCCTGCACATTGTCAGGTCCAGCCTCTGTTACCAGCGAACTAACACTGAACATCAAAATTCATAAAGTAACAAAGAACATACCTCCACATGAACGACTAGTAAGCTAATAAATTATGAAATGACAAATTAAACAAAATGGAAAAAAAATCACGAATAACACACATTTGTCTCTTCAATCATAACTCTTGCGAATATATTTTTTACTTACTTTATCCTCTTCGCCATCAGTAACCTTTCACGGTATTAACATATATAACGCCTTAACACATAATAACTCGTCAATATTAGTATTCTCCTACATGCTCACGAAGGAGGGAGGATTTACCTTTGCGAAACCTCTTGTACGGGCGTCCACTTCGGGCCATGGCGTATTAATGTTTGTTGGGAGTGATTTGAGGCGGTGTGTGGTGTGTGTGTCCTAGTTAGCTAACTTAGCTGTACAGTGCGTGTTTCCCAGACGCGTAACTGCAAGGATATAGGATACTGGTGTCGCTTGAAACACAAGTAAAATAAGCTAATTTAAATTATAGCTCTAACCTTACTTAACCTAAGCTAACTTTAACCAAACTAAGTTAACTTTAATCTAACTTAAGTTAACTTTAACCTATGTTAACTTGGGTCGCGTTAGGGTGTTTAATAATTAGGTGATATACGCAGGGGGCGAAAAAATAAAAAAAAATTAATAATCTGTTAAATCATCTCTGTTGTGTATGAGTAATAATAGCAATTGAAAGTTCAGAGCCCCGTCATACACTGCACTGTGCAGGGGAGGAACGAGAGATAGAGAGTATCAGTGCAATTCTGACGTCATTTGACATGTCTTCAGTGAAGTGAGTCCGATACATATTCACATCTTTACACACATAAACACACATTCACACACACAGTACCTGACATAACTTTAGCCTCTTACTTAAAGGACATTGTCATTAGTGCTTGTAATAATAGTCTTTTGTTTCACCCACACTTACATATGACCGGAAAATACTTTCACTTTACGTAGTAAAAGAAACTTGGGAAAGAAAACAATTAGGTTAAGTACATACGAGTAAAAATGACAACATATCCGCGCCTAGGAATCCCGTCCTTGGGTCATATACCTGAGACTGAGACGCTGTTTTTCCTTTCTCTAACACGAAACATTTCTTGCATGTGAATGAGTTATAGTTAGTGTTTGTAGCGGTGGTGTAGCTAATTTGTTGTAGAATATTTAAACACACAAGAGATGAGACGGCATTGTTTTCGTGTTACACCCGTGAGTCCGTAACGATGGTTCTACATAAGAAACTGAAGAAAATAAGACCCTGGTTGTAGCTGTAGTAAAATTAATGTAAAACAAATAATATCTATGTTTTAATTAATGCTATTTAATGTTAATAAATGGAACAATAGAAGTAGCTAACCATTAATGGTAAAGAAAAAACGAAATGGATTGGGAACGCCATCGTATGCACTGTACAGTAAGTGCGTACGTGTGAAAACGTAATTTTCTCTACATAAGAATATGAAAGCAACACGTATTACTGTCCATATATGTTTTAAATAATACTTACTAATGTTAAACAAGAATTCTATTCACCAATGGTTGTAAAATCTAAAGCATAAGGACAGCCAATGATTGTTGAGCGAGTTTTTACTCAGATGACGAATTCATCAGGTTCAACTCTGGCTGACCGCTGAAGCTGAAACTTTCCATTAAGATGTCACAGCTGTTGCTGAAACTGTTACTGAATCTGAAGATTTTGTTGAAGCTGCTTATGATGCTGAATTTGATGGTGTAACTGAAGTTGATAAAGCTTCGGATGATAAAGCAGTCAAAAGAACCGTTCACAATCACAGCCGCTTTCTTTTCTCATTATACATCTTTATGTATAGGTCATATGCGTTTTTCACATCCCTGTTAATTTTAATGGATCCACTTCAGAAAATATGTTCATTGCTTGCTCCATATAATATCCACAGACCTCTCACCTTTTTCATATCGTTTTAACACATCTAGTTTCTCGGCTAAGCTTATAGACTTTATTTTAACTTTTGAACCAGCACGACCATCACATGCTCTCGTTGAATAGGGACGCAAAAATGACGTAAGATACCTGAATGTTTTTCTTCTTTTCCTGTTCAGATGCGTGAAAACAAAAGGCCCGCCAAGTTGTGACTTTATATTAGCGATGCTGGCGTCACCACTCACAAGCCGTGTTGCCAGATACTTGTGATCAAAAGTAGCGGAAACAGACCTTAAAAGTAGCGGAAGCATGCTAAATTCATGCTTGCCTTATGTCTCATGAGTTAAGGGTGTAGAAGCCTGAAGAGTCAAGGGCATAGAAGCCTGAGCAGTCAATGCTTTATGTCTAAAGCAAGTTATTGGAAGCTCCAACAACTTGTCCCTGAATACGAATTCGCAACTTTCGATTTACAGCAGGTACCTACTTTGCTGCTAGGTGAACAGGGACCAAGGAAGAGTGTCCAAACAACTTCCACCAGCCCGGGAATCGAACCAGTGACATCTTGCTTGCGAGGAAAGAGCGGTACCGCTCTACCACCAGCGCCCCCTACCTGTAAATGTAAACTAGAGAGCTTTTTTCTCGCCTCGTTTCAATTAAATTAACATGACTTTCTTTTTGTCTTGTTTTAATTAGATTAACATGATTCTTCTTGTGTCATGTTTTAATTAAATTGAACTTTTCTTCTTGTTACTTGTTTTAATTAAATTAAATTGAACTTTTCTTCTTATTCATCTTACTTAAATTAACACAAATATAAATCTTCTGTAAACACACACATCACTTTTAGGCAGATTGAAATTTCTACTTTATAGATCTACACTGTTCAGTAAGTCTTCCTCTTCTGCATCTACTTCCTCATCTCTATAGATTGATGAGTCATAGTTGAGTATGGACATTGGAGGATCAATTGACGAACAGCAAGTTCCATTTAATTCAAGACTTGTTTTTATTTTTATTGTTGTTAAGAGCTATAGCCCCATTCTGTTCCTCAATCTAGTTTTAACTGATGTAACTTGAAAATACTTGTTCAGCTAGCTGTAAACTAGCTGTACAGTGAACCCTCACTTTACGCGGTTAATTGAACCCACGGCAGCCCGCGTAAAGTGAGAAACGCGTAAAGTGAACAACATAACATATGGGATTAATTGAGAATAGAGACCGGGCCGACCCCCAAACTCCACTTTTTCCCGACACAATACGTACGTTTTACTAAATATAACATCTTAACTTTATGATGGTATTCACACACACATAATATAGAAGGGAACAATCAATAAGAGAATAATAAACTGAAGGTTAGGTTAGAAAAAAACAAGGTTGGGGTTAACACTTACGTTAGTAGGAGAGATGGGTCGGCGTAGGGGAATGGAGGCTGGTTCCGAGGCAGAGGGCCCTCAGGTGAGTCTTCATCGGTGTTATCCACACTTACTAGTGCCTCCCTGACAAATCCCTCAAAGTCATCTTCACTGTCTCTACCTGTCACTATCACTGGCTTGGGCTGGCTGTGGTGGGTTGCGGGCGAAGAACTCTGTTATGCTTTGCTGACGGCTGGTGTTTATGTTGTCGTGATAAACCTTGATGTAGGGCTCCATAGTCTGCAACAGCTGGGTAGTGAAGATTTCATACCTGTTAGCGTTAGGGTCGTCGGAAAGGAGGAGCTTGACTTTCTCAATACACTCGATGGCACCCCTTACATTACTATGGGATAAGCGGCGTTCTTCTTGGGATGACGCACCACCTGCCTCTTCACTGACGTCATCATCATCTACCATCTCGTCGGTAGTCACATTGGGATCCCTTATCACCTCCAGGATGTCGTCGTTGGTGGTCTCGGAGAAGCCTGCAGCTGTAACACTCTGCGCAGCTTCTCTGGCAAGGTCCACTGCTACTGCAACAGTCTGAACCTCACCAGTCACAGATTTACTCTGCCTAATACCCGGAATGCCTTGCAACACATGTCTCCATGCGTGACGAACAGTTGCTACAGACAGCTGATCCCATGCCTCCACCAAGAAGTCCACAGCTTTCTTGACGTTGAATGTTCTCCAGAATTGTTTCAAAAGTACTTCTTGCTCTGCCAACTGTTGATCCTCGTCATCTTTGCTCTTGCTATCGGTGTTGGTGTCACTCAAGTTACACAACTCTTCCTTGGTGTTGGTGTAGTCATTCAGGAGCTTGAATTTTTTAGCAGAGAATGCAGCTTTTACATTACAGATCAATTCTTGGTCCATGGGCTGTATTATAGACGTAGTGTTGGGAGGAAGGAAGACCACTTTTATGTTGGGGTGACGATCTAACAGTAGGGGCGAGTTTCCTGGTGCGTTGTCAAGCAGCAACAAAATCTTGATTGGCACATTCTGTTGCTCACAGAATTTCTTCACATCGGGAACAAAACAGTCATCAAACCAGGAGACGGACAGTGTAGAGAACATCCACGCCTTACGTGCGGTCAGCCAGTGGACATTTAGCTTGGTCATGTCCATGCTCTTGTAGGCGTGCGGCTTGCGTGTTGTGTGGATCACCGATAACTTGAGCTTACAGGAACCGGAGGCATTGGTGGTAAACAGGACGGTGATGCACTCCTTCTGCAACTTCCGGCCCCGACACTTGCTGGCATTCTTCACAACAAAGGTCTTGGAAGGTAGCTTTTTCCAAAAAAGACCAGATTCGTCCATGTTAAACACCTGGTCGTCGGTGTACTGTCCTTCCTCCATAAACTCACGTAAAAATGGAGGAAATTCCCTAGCCGCAACACGGTCAACACTAGCTTCTTCACCACCAATGTTGATATTGGTGATCTTGTTCCTCTTCTTAAACCTCTGTAACCACCCAGAGGAAGCATTAAAGGGTTTGGGCTCTGTAATTTCCATCTTTCGTGACACAGCAGCATACAGTTCACGTGCGTACTCCTTAACGGAGCGCGTGTCCACCGCCATGTTCCGTCGCGCCTGACGCACCAAGTAGCTGACAAGTAATTTTTCCGTCTTGAGAAGCACCTGGTTGTGGAAATACTTGATCATAGAAGCACCTGTAGACTTTGTGATGTTCATGGGCTCCTTTATCTTGGCTGCATCCTTCTTAATTGTCCTGATAGTTGATTCGTTAACACCATGCTGGCGTGCGAGATCAACCTGTCTTGTTCCTTTCTCCAACTCTTGTATGATCTTATATTTGATTTCGTAGCTTAAGGAAAGTCGTGTCTTCTTTGGCTTAGGGCGGCTGGGTCCAGGTAATGCAAGGTTTCTTTGTGGTGGTGGTGGTGGTGGTCCGGTGGAAGCCATTCTTATGGAACAATGGATACCGATATACACGGTGTAGCCGGGAGGGGTGTAACTGACGCGGGTAGGTCAAGGGGCTTGAACGCTCCCGCGGCGGGGCACGTCATAGTACATTAAACCAATCACAGCTAGCGGGGAGGGAGGTAAGGATGCTTTGCCCAATCACAGTCCGCTACGTCATATGACGTCACCGATAACGCAACAAAAACATACACTGCGCAACCTACTCGCGCCGCTTACACAACATGGCGGATGGCGGGAGAGGGCGGGAGGTTTGGATCCAAAAATGGCGTGGCGCGAGAGGACCGCCAGCCGCTCTCCGCATAAAGGGGTACACACACAGTGGAAAGTGAGCATTCCGTGTTCGGCAGGGTACCGCGTAAACGTGGAAATGCGTAAAGTGGGACCCCGTAAAGCGAGGGTTGACTGTAAACTTTTACTGCAAATTCTGCAAGCTCTTTTAACACAAACTCTCCCGCAGCATTTTTTACTGTGATTGCTTTCGTCCATAATAGTAATCCAGTAGTTGGTATATTTCCTTAAAAAAGTCTGATCCTAATCAATAGTTAAGGCTTGACTCCACTGACTCAATTTCAGTTATCTTAAGACTCATCAGCAAGTTCTAGTGGGAGCTCTGAGAATGGAGGATGTGTGTGACTTAGACAAATATTTGGTGACAGGTTCTTTACTTTCTTTAATGCTTCAACATTTTCAGGTAGGTGAGCAAGAAGTTCTTTACATGCTCTGGTAAGGAATTTATGGCATCTAGATTGAATATTAAGCAAGCCAAAAGGGTAGAAAATTCATAACCAAAGTCAACTTTATCAAGGGGAAGGAAAATTTAATTATAGCTCATGTCAACTCTAAGCTTTACACTGCCAGGGTATGGGATTCTTCTTTGCATTGAAACTGCAAAATTTTCCAGTTCAGTGAGAAGACTTTAGTGATCAGCTTCTTCCTTTTGATAGCAAATTCATCCTTTCAAAATTACTCAATACTGGCTTCAAAAATGTTAAATGAAGGTAGTTGCCAACTTTCACCTGCGTATTTAACTAATATTTCATTGTCACTTACGAATATATTACATATAATTCATCTTTATCTTGTATTGTTAGTATTATAAGAGTACAAAATGGAAGTAGCCCAATCATGTGAAAATAAGTGCAAATATAATTTGAAGTAGGTAGCCCAAAAAGTAGCAAGTAGCAGATCTCTAATTTTAGTAGCAGACACCCAAAAATAGTAGCCCAATCCGCTACTTTTCGCCCAATGTGGCAACCCTGCAGCCTCTGTGCGCAAGGCATTTTTTTTAAATACATATCGGGATTTAGTTATTATTTATATGAAAATGTGATTTTACTTTATTTTTTATACTATTTTCGTCGTAAATAAGAAGGAAATAACAGTGTAAATTGAATTGGGTCCTAAATTAACCAGGGTCTTTAATATGAATCGTCGTTAGTAGAACTGTCGTTATCAGAGGCTCTCCTGTAGGTGCTTACCAGTGGTATATGCAACAGCAACAACCTTCAGACATCCGTACACAACGTTGAGCTTCAGTCTGCCGCAGAACGAGCAGCTTCTTACTGTACTTTCATTAAATCTTTGTACAGGCACCATTACTATTCTTGACCTTTCTGTACTGTATAATGTATGTATACAAAAATAGAAATGTACAAAGTACAGTTGACAAAATTTCAGGATGAAGAAAAAATTTAATTATTTAAATATTTTAAGATATTTACAAATGAAACAACAAGAAGTGGTAAGATGTGCAAACTGTGGACCAGACCCACATCATCATGGAGCTTTGGTCACAGCAATAGGTTATACAGCCTACCTTCAGTTAACACCGTACAATGCCTCACAGAGGCAAACTTATAATTCACAGAAGCATAAATCCATTTGGTTTCACTTATGATGCAGACTACTAGGGAATCTGTAAGAGTGACTACAGTTCAAGATTTAAGTTGTCAAAGGTTCATTTATTAAAACTTAACCCTGAACTGGCCATCTGAGAATGCACCTGCCTGACCAAAATTGCACTAAAACTGCACTGTTGCTAGATGGGTTCTCACATACACAGTTACAGTGGAAGAAATTTAATTAATAAGTCTTTGAGAATCTGAAACCAGGAAAGGTGGGAGAGAGACACCAGCCGTGTTCCTCCAGTGGCAGGCAGGAAGTGGGTTGACCATGGCTGGTGTTAAGCTACCTAGTCACACCATTAAGACAAATCCTTTCTCTAAAGCTGAAGCAGACTTTGATTCTGCCTGTCATGTCAACAAAATGAAGAAGGTTTAAAAAAATTAAATCACAGCACAAATGTCACAAAATTAGCATATGACTTCAAAGAGAAATCTCATCTGGACATACACATTTTATGTATATATTTAACATTAACTCCATAGTTGTCTCTTCTTCATTCTCCAAACTGAAGGTGAATTTGTCCTTCATCCTCATCCTATAAAGTAAAGATATACAGTATATAACACACTTTCAAAAACAATTTTAGTTCCTATTTTACAGTTTCCAGAATTGAAATATGAAAGTAAAGTATTTACCTAACTGCACTCAGATGAAGATAAAATTTCGAAAATTTATACTGTATGAGCTTTTGGTAAAAAACTACCTTTTTTTCTGGAATGTGAAAACTAACATATATAAATTATAAAGTTAATCTATATTATATTCACAATGCGTAAAAAACCAGAAAGCTAAATTTTGCTACACGTTAGGTTAGGCAGGGTTGTGTTTGAAACTCACTCTACATATGGAATTAATACTGTTCTGACTTACGAACAGGCTCCAAGAACGTAACCCATTTGTAACTCAGGGACTACCTGTACAGTATAGCTTTTTGGTTCATATATATTCCACAATACGATGTAAAAAATTAGAGGGCACCTTGGTTATGACTATCACAGCATGTTGAGAAGCTAAAACGACTACAGTACCGGTAACTGTACTGATACCATTCAAAGAGAAATCTCAGTGCATGTCAACACATTTAATTTCACTTAAAAGATGTTTTATGGTTTCACATAATATCTCACTCGCATTAATTTACCATACAAGCAGAAAAAATATTAATATTAACTCACATCAAAACCAAAGCAGGTTTCCATTTCTTTCTGAGCCTCCTTCTTGGCCTCGGCACTAATTTCTGTTTTCATTTCCGTTTTCTTGTGCTGGAGTTCCAGGAGGGAAGATTCTGATACTAAACAGGCTCCATCTACTGGGCCTGCAAGGTGGGGAAGTTTGGTATAAAGTCACTAGAAAGATAACAACTAAAATGAGAAAAAATTTAATCATTTACAGTACTTGAAGGGATTCACAAGAACATGATTGAATATCTATCCATCTACTTGTTTATTTCTCTTCCAATTTTATGAGGTGGACTAATGGACACATGAAACACAATTCTGTAAATCAAATGCACACTGATGCATAAATAAGGGCCAAACCAGGAAAACCCAACTACCTAAAGCAATTTCTATAAGCCTTCAATTTATATTAATCCTCACGTTTTAAGAAAGATTGTTATAGATAAACATAACGAACCTGCATTAAAAAGAACCTCTCCAATCTATAGACCAAATCAGTTTTTACAGGACACTAAGTATTATTAGGTATCCACCACGTCACACCCACCTATGGTATCTCCAGTAATTGTATCACCCGTTATAGTCTCCGGAACCATAAGAGGTGAGGACCCTAAAACTCCGCCTACTGCCGTTTCTAGAGTACCGTCCGTTACTGGTATCCCATCTGACATCATCATGTGACTTTCGCCATCCTGAAAAGCACGTGGGTATAAATTTAGGCATTAAGAGAATTTATTGATAAAAATGTGAGATATTTATAGTCAGGCTAAAGATTTTTTTTTAAATGGACAAAAGGACAATTACATCTAATCTTACCTGAAGCTGTATGACCTCAAGGACCACATACTGGTTACCATCCTGACCCTCCACAGCCATAATCTCATCTTCATCAACGTCTCCGGTGTACATCTCAACCTAGACAATACAAGGTTTTATATACTGTACTTAACATGTATAATATAAAAAGAACAAGTGGCATTTAATAGACTGTACCCACAGAAATTTTGCTTTTTAATCTTAAAATCAGTAGGATTATTGAATTTTGTTAAGGGTGACTCCCCAACAGTGTTTGATGAAGGTACCGAATAAACATATTATTGTATGGAATAATGATGAAACAAAAAATCAACAAACACTGATAGTACAATAAAACTAAAACAACATAGCAAGCATAAAAAAATCGAGTATTGGTTAAATTTTGGTTACGAACTAAAGAGACGACACTCACAATTACAAATCGACATTCTTATGACGTTCAATAGTAAGTGCTGTTAAAGATGCTAACCTATCATTAATTGATTCTTTTATATATTCTGTGGTTAACACTGCAAAGAAGAAGCAATCACAAATTTGAATTGGAAGCTAATGTTGGTCCCTTCTCATTTTCCTAACTGTAAGTTTGTCTCACTGATGTATCATTGTTTTTGCTCCTCTTCTACACCAGCCCCAAAATTTCCACCCATTTTACCCGTCGCCTCACACAACCTTGTGGCACACATCGTATCCCATCTATTCCATTATTAATTAGATGTTAAAAGCAACTCACTTGTTGACCATTAATAAGCTGTAATCTTTTTTGTCTTCCAATCTTCAGTGCTTGTGCCTTTTCCTGTGCAGAGGCATCAGGATCATGGATGGCCATATGTCTAATCAAGTTACCTTGAAAGAAATAACAAAAATTAATGTTAGAATCAGATTTTCCTTTTAGTGTTTTATAAATAATGAAGTAGGGAAGTCATCCCAAAGAATAGTGTTCCTATATCTAATTTCAAGTACAGCATCTGGCTACAGTCTAGTCTCCCGTCCTATTATTGTATGGGGTGGATCAAAGGAAACATAAACTTCAATAAGGGGAGAGTGATGTATCTAAGGCAAGTATAGAAAGTAACTTAACCCTTTAAATGATATCATCAACTTCAGCTGATTTACCAAAATGAATTATATTACGATACTACATTTGGAAACATAGCTGGTGAGGGGTGGTGGAGGAGGGGGGGAGGGAACGCTGTCTTGACCTTGCCTCCCACTCACCAGCAGTATCAGCTGATTGGTCCTGTTTTCCCTAACAACACTCACCATCTCTCGAGCAGCAGATTCTTTGGCAATTCAAGTGACTCGGGGCCCCTTTTTTGTCAAATTAACCCAAGTAAGCAAAAGATCACTCAATTAATGCTATACCACTACCAACAGCTTTCTGCGTGAGCTATAACTCTGGTCACATTTCAACCAGTCACATAAGCGATAACTATGCATGCAGGACCCACATAAGATGATAACCCACCAAACTATTTCATAAAACAAAACAAAATCTGATATTGTGACAATTTATTTGGATTAAGAATATCAAACCATTTCATACATACTGAACAAAGTACAGTATTGGACGAGCTTGGATTCATTTTTTACTGAAAACAACCCCAACTGGCTGCTCACCAATTTTTTTTTTTTTTTATTGGGCACCCCCCCCCCTACATCCTTGTGTAAGGTGAAGCGCAGAAGCGTTTACAGTGCCCAACAGGGAAGCATTTTAAGTTCATGCTTGCCTTTATGTCTCACGAGTTAAGGGCGTAGAAGTCTGAAGAGTCAAGGGCATAGAAGCCTGAAGAGTCAGGCGTTTATGTCATCAAGTTATTGGAAGCTCCAACAACTTTCCCTGAATACGAATTCGCAACTTTCGACTTACAACAGGTACCTACTTTACTGCTAGGTGAACAGGGACTAATGGGGGCTAGGAAGTAAGTCCAAACAACTTCCACCGGCCCGGGAATCGAACCCGTGACATCTCGCTTGCGAGGCAAGAACAGTACCGCTTCTACCACCGGTACCCCGCTCACCAATTATTAGTTGAAAGCCACATCCACTCTGGCTGGTTAAAAAGTTCTCTGTCTGAATTAATAAAGTCTTCTCCAAGATTACTATTTGCTTTATCACTGCCACTTCAGTAACTTAGCATAACCTGTCTCCAACAATAAAAATATTTTGATTAACGTATAAAACTAATACATCATACCTTTATGCCTAAATGCCTTCCCACACTCTGGACATTCTTGCGTCTTCTCTCTGGGCATGGGGGGGATGTATTCTGGGTTGTGGTAAAGATTTTGATGCCTCTTCAGCAACTGCTTTTGACGGAAAGCCTTGTTGAGAGAAAATTTGTTCCTTGAAGTTCAATAATTGTGTACAAAAAGTGAATATTAAATTGCATACAGTGCCTCCATAATATGATTAATCATTCCTAACAATTTAACAATGATTATATTGGAATTAACATAAGATAATAATACATATGAGAAGCAAAATTAACATTAAGTCACTAACTGTACCATCAAGCACATGCACACCTGGTCACACTGATCACACTGGTAAGGCTTCTGTTCCGTGTGTACAAGCATGTGGGATTCTAGATGTCTTGCAGAAGTTGAAGCATAAGGACACAGGTCACACTTGAAACACTTCTCTCCCTCATGAGACTTGTTGTGCTGTTTGAATGTGTACCTGAAATGTATATTTGCCTTTGAAACAGCTCTTGCTTCACTCCTCTCTAAATATCAAAACTCCCTGTTAGCAAACATCACATGTCCCACAATATACACAATGGGTGCATAAATATTTGAGAAATCCAATCATTTTAAGAACAAACAACAAAAAAGTAACTTACCTATCAGGGAAGGCCTTGCCACATTTCTTGCACTTCAGAGGTTTGTCAGAGGTATGAAGCTTCTGCACATGTATTCGGAGATCAGTCTTGCGGCCACACGTCGTTGGGCAGAGCTCACAGGCATATACCGGCTTGTTCCCTGATGCAACATCCAAACACAGAAATCCTCTTTCATTGTCAATTATCTTAATACATAAAAACAAGTACAGTTATTTAATTTAGCAATACCTGTCCAGGAATATCTTGCTATTTGCAGCCCCACTTACCTGAAATGGTCATTTTAACACCCCTATTCGATATCACCAAAACATGCCCTCCTTATTCACAGAGAAAAATTACACTTTCAAACCGTGTGGGCTAGCTACAGCTCTCCTATTGCACTGTAAGGCCCACTTCTCATGAGCATGTTTTTTTTTTCTGTGTGGTTTAGAAATGAATTGAATTCAATGAGACTGTTCACATGGAGCACGGGTGTGAGACGTTCACCCCACTGCTGTACCTGTACAGTACTTGCTCTATTATCTTGGAATGTATCCTGAGCATTAACAGGGGTTTTACTATACAGTTGTAATTTATTAGACAAAATTTAATCTAACGAATTCCTCACAAATTAATAATTATTCTAAAGATATACAAAATAACTTTTTAATTAGGAATCTGGACACACGTGCCATATTAGGAAAAGTACTAAAATTTGAATATCTTAACTCATGGGCTTTCAAAACTGACTGATATGCAATAGTTTTACCCACCCAAAACCTGTCAAAGGTACCACCTGTTAAGCATGACAAGATCCTTTTCTTAAATTTCACACTTGGTAAAGTTTATTTTAGATCCTGAGTGTTTACAATTGTCTAGTAAACTTTGTGGACCTCAATAACTCTTGTGAAGCATCTCACAAAATAAAAGATTTTGAATACCCTGATGAAAAACTGAATCTCATATCCTTGATGGCTTTAACAATTATACAACATTGCACATACAAATACTGTATTATAAACAATGAAAACATAAAAGTAAACTATATCAACATACTGTAACTCTATTTTAATTTAAAAACTTTGGTATAATTATCAGAGCAATAATATATACACAGCAGATAACAACTTTCAAGCCTTATTTACCTACCTGTGTGTATCAATTTGTGAGCCTTCAAAGAGTTTGACTGCGTAAAACGTGCACGACAGATCTCGCACTCATATGGCTTTTCTCCCGTGTGAATCCTTAAGTGTCTCTTCAACTTGAAGGTGTCAGGACTGGCGTAAGTACAATGTGGGCACTGATACGGTCGCTCTCCAGAGTGACAACGCATGTGACGCTTCAATTTGCTAAGTTCTACGCTGGCATAATCACAGTCTGGACACTTATGAGGCTTTTCGTGGGTGTGTATGTAGCGAACATGTCGAACAAGCTCACCTTTCAAAAGAGAAAAAAGAAAATGTAAAATGGATAAACTAAAAATAAAATCTGTTGCGGAACTCTCAAATTATATTAAAGCAATAACCCTTCTATTCCCAAATATCTACATCTCCATTCACATTTGCACAGGATGCAACAGATACAAACAGCCCACAGAAGTTAACCATTCTTACCCATAACTCATATAAAGCCAATCAAGAGCAAACAAGTGCCAAAACTTATCGTTAATTTGTAATAAGTGAATCAAAATAGACAAAGATAAATTATCAACTACACCACTTTAATGTAGTTTCTCTGACACTCCACAGAATTGTCAAGTGAAGCTTGCATCTCCACTTACTCCACCACTTACACATAAAAGTGAATTCACCTTTAGTTTTACACAAAGGTCCCTTATGAAAACATCATCCAATTAATTCTCTAATGGCACTTACCTAATTCCAGTAAAAGTCCAAAAATCCGGATGCCAGGAATCCGGACCACCCGAGAATCCGGACTTTTCGAAAACTCAAACTTTTTAAATTTAGCGGGCTTTTGTGGGTTATGTGAATGAATGGAGTTGCTTTAAAAAATTAATTTACATAATTCTAATAATAAAAGTAATTGTAAATTATAGGTAGCTAATTTTGTTAGTTTTGTAATTAGCTTGAACTGAAATGTAAAATTTGAGGCACTATAAATCTTTTGTGTGTATGTGTGCATGTGTGAACGCCACAGCTGCACAGCGACAACAAACGACCACACGATCGCCACTTTAAAACAAGCAATCAAACTGTGACAACGTATGTAATTTTGAGTCCTACTCTTTCCATGTACAAAGTACAAGCCCATAATAATGGCCCCTAAAGTAGATAAACTTCGTTGTGTGAAGAGAAAGAAGAACACATTGAAATTGAGTGACAAACTTGAAATAATTAAGAAACTAGAATGTAATGTGAGCAATGCTGTTCTAATGGAAACATACAACATTAGAAAGTCTACAATTTATGATATAAAAAAGGCAAAAAATAAAATTCTAGAATTCACAGCTTCTTCTGAGCCCTACATTAAAATTGCTTAAAGAAAAAATTTACATTGGCTCAAGTTAGAAAATCTTGATAAAGTGTTGCACAAATGGTTTTTGTTAAAACGATTAGAAGGTATGGCAATTTCTGGGCCGATGCTTATTGCCAAAGCAAAGTCTTTTAAGGAGCAAGTGAACATTGAATCAGAGTGCGCATTTAGTGATGGATGGCTTAGGAATTTCAAGACTCGTCATGGTATTAGACAGTTTGTTTACATTTTTGTCTTGTGTTGACTTTATTTTTCTTTAAAACTGCTCGTTTTGATAAATGAAGCATGCTTTATTTGCTAATGAATAAACTATCAAAATGTACCTGTTCATCTCTTCTTTATTACTCCTTAAATTTTAATTTTAAAAGTACTGCCTGAGAATCCGGAAAATCCGAAAATCCGGACCGACCCAATCCCCAAGCAGTCCAGATTTTTGGACTTCTACTGTACCCTACGACTTTTAACAACCTCTTCACTGCCTGTATGTATATCTTGCATCGTAAGAAATTATGACTCCAACAAGTACCCAATATAATACACTAGAGTAAGAAGGTGAGTCCTAAAATTGAAGTGATATCTAAAATTAGAGAAGACGACATATTTTCATAGTGTATTCAGTAAAACTTGCTTCTTACAACTACACTGTACTGCACTTATTCAACATACCAGATGTAGTAAACGTGCTTTCACAAAACTTGCATCGATGAGGTTTGATGCCTGTGTGTGTGTTAACGTGGTTTTGGAGAGAAGCTAAAGTTTTGAACCCTCGTTCACAGACAGAACATTTATGCGGCCGCTCTTCACTGTGAGATTTCATGTGTCTTGAAAGTAGGTATCTGAAGAAGACAAAAAGAAATGAATACAATAAAAATATGCAAAACAAAAACACACACACACACAGTACCTAGCTATCAACAATCTCACCCAATATATATGAAGTAATGAAAAGTAGGTTAAGAATAAAATAACAGTACAGGTTGTCAGATATTACCTTTTTGGACTGGTGTAGTTACAATAGTTACACATGTGGGCTTGAGTAACTGTTTGTGATTTTTTGTGAATAATACGCATCATCTTCTTGTCATCTTCTTCCCCCGATTCCTGGAATAGTAGTCAACCTTTAATATGAAGAGTTAAAGAAAGAAAGTCAAACCTATGGAAAATATTAGTCAAGCATCTTTTCCTAATTCTTGGGAAAATGATGGACTGAACCTGAAATCCCGTATCATAACTGAGCATGGATCAGGTGATTTATGTATGACTAACGAAGTCTATGAGCTTAAATCCTGGGATACCTCAACATTGGTGCTTGGAACTAATTCATTCTGTCACATCCAAGTACCATACCTGAACATGTAGACTTTTTATGCAAAGTTTACCCCTGGAAGCTGAAAGCGGTGGTCTCTTACCATCATACTACATCTCCAGCTGGTTAGATATTGGGATGATGGCACCAAAATAAGCTACAAATGTTTTTACAACAAGCACCCAACTCAGGAAGGAATCCCATAAAAAAAAGTACTGTAGTACTGTACTGCCAAGCACCACACATTCAGTTCGTCAAGACACCAACTAATTTAGGTCTTTGCAGACATCCTTGTCTCTCTCAACAAACAAGAAGGCTGCTCTGCCTGTGGCCAGGAACCCAAGAAAAGCTGCAAACTTACACCACTGGTTCAAACACTGAAAACTAATAAATTATTATCTAAAACTCCAAGATCAGAATGAACTGCCATCACTAAACAGGTGATTGTTAAGAACTCATCAGTTTCCAAGCACTAAAGCAAGAGACAGTAACTTAAAACTGCACATGAATAAATTGACATAAAACCTACTCGTCATTTATACCACATGACCTTACTTACAACCTCTATACTAGTGGCTCTAGGTGCTAACTACAGATATAATAAAATACTCACATAGCTAAGGCCTTCATCCGCTTCGTTGAAATCATATACAGTATCGTCTTTGTCGTTGTCACCAGACTGTTCGACGATCAAAACATAACTCACTTCACCCGGGTTCGTGGATGATGGGACGATAGTTACTATTTGATTATTATCTCCTGAAAAAAACAAACAAAAATAATCACCTCTTTCTTCCATTTGTTTTTATTTCTGTACACTTATGAGAGGGAGTGATTCAAGTTCCAACCACTCTCATGCCTACATAGTACAGTATACAGGACATATATATCAAAACATACATTACAAAACTTCCTTTTCAGACAGTCACCCAAAAGAAAAGTAAAAATTTGTAATACAACTGAGCCAAAACTGTTATGACCTGTCAACAACTATAAAATCCTTACATAAAGAAATTCTCACTAAAAATGTATACCTTAATGCACTCTTCCAGGAGCTGCCATATTGTTTTTGGGTGGCTGTTGGAAGAGGAAGTATTACCAAAAATCTGTTCACTGTATAATTCCACAGATATAATGAAATGATCCCAAACTGCCTTTCTATAACCATGCCAGAATAGAATGACTCAAATCAGTACTATATGTCCACTAAAGGAGGGAGGCTCAGGGACCCAGGGAAGACCTAACCTAGTGTGGCTGGGGCTAAGAAGAGTGTAGAAATAACAAGAGTACACATAGAAACCCTTAAGAATACTGCAAACTTGAGGAACACAGCTCAAACCTAATCTAACAACACATGCCCACTCAGTTTCAGCAAGTTTTAAGTTGAAAACACATATCTTCAAACTTTCTAAATGGCAGATTAAAGATTGATTGGATGAAACAATGGCATGACTTAAAGGGGGCTACATAAAGTACTCTGACTCCCAGTAGAAACTAACCCCTTCAACATGGGGTTAACACAAACATAACAACACCACCTGTCAGCTCAAGTTTGGGATGAAAGGCAATAACTAAATAATTAAAAGGAATCAAGAAGAAAGAAATCAGAAATACAAAGAGCAAAACAATTTCAAGTCACCAGATTTATAGAAAAAAAATTAAGTGGTGCATAGTGTAATAACTCGAGCAACTCGTACAGAAAAAAAGAGAGGAATAAACACCAAAATCAACAACTGAAGAACCTAAAACAAAAGAAATATGAGCCTTAAAACACCAGGAATTAGAGAACAAAAACAAAAGAATGATACCAACCTGTATTAAGCACAACCTGGTTATTGCCTTCCCCTTGTTCCATACCGGGTATAACCTGCAGTGTCCCATCCTCGCCCAGGGCCACCTGACCCTGGGATAAACTGTCTCCATCCTAAAATATAAAATCCTGCTGTTAATTATCTCCTAAAAAATTTCCATTCAAACAGATGAAAGAAATCACAAACATATTACAAATTAAATTAAAATTGTAACTACAGATTAGGATAAACACCGCTTGGCTAGTCACCGATTCTGATGTGAATGTATCTTATGACTCAAAGATCATCAAAATATGCCTAAAATCTTCTGGGAACAACAAAACATAATAGAAATTTTCTCCTGTTGTTCTATACCTCCAACCTTTGAGTTCATTTTAACCCATTTGACTTTTCAACTGTGCTTCTAGTTCCAAACCAATTTAACTTGATTGAACATAATACAGTACTACACATAATTTCAAATTTCCTAAGTTTAGAACTGAAACTCATGACCATCTAAACAAAGGTACATTACAGTATCTCCAAAGACTCACATCATTGAGTGAATCTTCCTCTGCATTCAACATTACAGAGCCATCGGCACCACCACCTTCCCCCTCTGAGCCATCTGTCCCATCAGACGACACCACTACCATCTGTTGCTGACTGCCATCAACATTTTGGTAGAAGTATTGACCAGATTCATCTACAAAAACTTGAGCTACATCGGCTGAAAACAGAGAAGAACATTATCACTCGTGGAAAGGGTGGCACAGTATAGTATCAAGATTAAGTCTATTACAAGCCAATTATGAGGAATTACAAGCACTGTACATCATCAACCAACCTGTGGGTGCTTGATCCCCCGTCTGGATCTCTTTATTAAATGTGTCGAGGTAGTTGTGTATGTCACTTATAGTTTCTCCACCTTGGCTCCCCTCCATCCTGCAACACATAATTACATTCATTAATAAAATAAAAGCAATACAGAAGCTATACCTCAAAAGTCTGTGCTATAAAGGAGTATAAATCAACTAACCTAACAATCTACAGTATTTCTACATCAATGTTAGATTCAGTAAGTGTTATCTTTCACAAAATTTAATGCAGTAATCTTAGGCATCATATATTTTAAAAATTGATCCAGAAAGTAGCACACTGACACTTGCATGCATATTTAATAAGATTCGAAGTTCTATATTATTATTATTATTTTGGATCGATGAAGATTAAACATTCAACCTTATTTCACCTGAAGATTAAACATCCTAATACGTTACTTGTGGGGTTAGGTTCATTAGGTGATGTTAAGTTACATAAGTTTTTTAATCATAAAGTAAAATAAGCTGGTGTAGGTAAGTTTTAAGCAAGCCATTTTTTTAAGTCTGACACTACATGTATTTAATGTGACCAGAAAAAATTGAAAAAACATTAAATATTACGGCTGTACCCGAACATTTCAGTATTAACCGTGGTAATACTGAAGTAGATGGCTAACACCAGGAGGAGTTATTTATAGTCATTCATTTTTTCCACAGCTGTTCTTTGGATGTTAGAAAGTTTGAGGGATGAAGGAAATGACGGGGTAAAACACGGAGAAAAACTTCCTCCGACACAAAAATTATGTCTACAAGCTTTATAAGCATAGAAATGAATTAGTTTCCATAAATATTCCTAAAAAAAATCTGCTATTGTCAGTGCGTGATTTGTCTGTTCTTTGTTTGCCCCCCCCGCCCCCAAAAATAAATTACACCATGCCACTTCAAGTAAGTTGCTTTCAATGGTACCAGATATCAAATTACTTTCTGTTTAATATGACAGGTGTCCAGAGGAAGTTAGGTCAAGTTAGGTAGGCTTCTTTGGTTGGTTAGCTCAGATTCTATTAGGTTACATGCATTGTCATATTTTTATTACTATTATCCAAAGAACATTTGTGGAAAAAATCAATGTCAAACAATGCATTCTGGTGTTACCCATCTGCTCCAGGATTACTTTAACTGCTAATTTTAAATTCCGGTAGAAGTTTCTCTGTGGGACGCCCTAGACGAGACTTGTCAAGAACAATGGGGTGATCCTACACAAGCCATCAGCCTCCTTCCCCCACAACGGTCACTTCTTCTGTGATGACTATTGCATAAATTAGGAAGATAGGTAGCTTATTAAATGACCCGCCTGTGGACCAAAAGCAGCACTTTGGCTCAAATTGGACCCAAGGAATTCCTCAATTGGCAGATGCCTTGAAAACCATAAATTAATGCTGACATTTAATTTAATTTTCAATCTATTCTTTTCACCACTTTCAAGCTTGGCTAACTAGTCAGGTGGTCAATCTGTTCTTTGTTACGACCTTCATTGACCAGTGTTAGAGCCGAAGATAGTGGAAAATTTACCGGTACTTGAAAAAACGGTAATCTTTGATACAGTTACACTGAGCAGGAACCTTCTCACTCCTGAGCCTGGGATTAAACCCTGTATAGCAGTCTGGGAGCTTCCCCTTCTGCTTGCTCTCACTATACACATCTATGAACTCTCTCAAACCACTGTACAGTATAGTTTATGGTTCTGAGAGCTTCCACATTCACTATATCGGTAGATTAAGTCAGATCAGGTTTCATAATAATTGTATGATTTGTGTTATTATTATCATTATTGCTTTGGTCATCCAGTGAATTTTAGTAGGTTAGGTTAGGTTAGGTTAGGTTGCATTTAAGAAGCAGTACTGTGATCAATTTTTACCAGTTAGGTTAGGATGGGTTAAACTAGGTTCCAGACAGGTGGATGACGGAAACGATTTTACCTGATTGGTATATACCTGTGTAAACCATTTGGCCGTGGGTATTTGCACCCAACAATGCAGATGCCACAAGTGTAATTTACATGAGAAACCTAAAAACTCATGTTAATTGCACCCAAAACCGAACCTACATGCAGTACATACATCCATTACTTAACTTCAAGAGCATTATTGCTCCTAAAATCTAACCTAACCCAACCTAACATAACACAGTTATTTGTATCTGAAATCTAACCTAAGAACACACATTATTTGCATCTAAAACCTAACCTAACCACAAGGTGTAAAAATATAAATATTGGGGATCACATGAAGATTTAAGTCTCCCCAGCTTATTTCAATTAAATATCAACCCACCCCAAGACAACTCTAACCTAGCCCCCATAAAGCATAAGGGTGGTCCATCAGGTGAAATAAACAGACGTACATAACCTTTACATGGACCAAAATATTATATAAATTCCCGTCAGCAATATAGTGGCAACCATTAACGTAAAACTAAGTGATTTTTAATATAAGTTCTAGTGTTATAACTTTACCTACACAACAAAAAAAAGGACCCAAACAAAATTACTTACCTTACTATTCATAAATGTTCTCCACACTATTGTTATCTACTCTTGTAGTCAGCAAATTATAAACAATAAACAAAATAAAAGAAACAGACGATATCATTAATATATTAAGTAATATCTGTTGTTCTGGTCTACAACCCGTCCTCAACACAACTCTTCACATTTTTTCGTATTTCCCTTCATTTACTACGATATATTACCATTTAAAATAAACCAATCATATAAATAAAAATAAAACAAGGTGATTAAAAAATAACACCGAGAAGAGGGGATGGACAAGGGAGAAAATAGCAGAATATAATAACAATACCAATGGCCGCCTCTCCTCTGTCCTCCCCTACAAACTATCTCCTCCAGCCATTTAATTCTCTCCTTCCTAAACAGAGCCTCCATTGCTTGTATCATCCATCATGTATCCTATCTATGGCTCTCAAGGACCTGGTGTCGAATCCCCAGACTAAAAAGATACAGCTACAACAACGCAATCTGACGGACAAACTCACATTTACAGCTTTGCCGAGTGAAAAGTAGGGGGCATCACCATCACCTACCCACAGTCACCACACGCTCCCCATCTATCACCGTTTTTACGTCATTTTTACCTTATATTAATTAAATTTATGACTTTACAAGCCTAGTATAATCTTATTTCTTTCGTTTAATGTAATAATAAATGGGAAAAGTTGTCAGTAAGTTAAGGATATTGAGGGAAAAAACATTACCTTTCTCACTCTTCAAGTCACCGTTAGAGAGCGCGAGGGAGTCATAAAATGGCCGACGAGCTTTAACCAAGGGATTGTGACGATAATTGTTTTATATTAATTTTTCTCTAATTTTTCATCATAAATCATTTTTTGGGGGTGTAATCATCTAATTCAGAATTTTTAATTATTTCGTAATATTGATTATTGCGGGAATTAAAAGAACTTTTTCGAGATTTTTTTACTCATTATTAACTACGTCAACATTTAATTTTTTTCCCATAATGTTTGGTTCATATATGTATTTAATTTTCTATTATAAAATTATTTGCTATCAAAATATATCAGTGTCGTTATTTTCTTTAATTAAAAGAAAATTCTTAAATTTTGGTGAATATGTTACACTTGTTTTTTCTCCCATTGTTTATGTTTGTCTTTTTAAAAATTATTAATATATTTATTTTAATAGTGCAAAACTATCTAAATATACAACCTTTAGATTGCTAACGTTCCATAAAATTTAATAGAATTCTTCAAATGTCATTCATCAGTTTCTTATGTCTGGACTCTCCCTCACTGGGTACACTCACTTCACTCCCTCCTTCTCTCACATTAAGGTGAGGCCCCCTCCTTTTACTACTGCCCTCAACTCAACACAATCTCCCGGCAGTTATGAACTTCGTATTTCGGCAGTGTTAGTAAATCTGGGCCCTTACCTGTATCATGAAGTCAGGAAATGGAACTCTTAGCAAATACCCAAAATACTCATCGATTGTCTCATCGGGAACATTGTCTTACCCACAGCCTGATAACAGACTTCTGCATATTCCTGGAGGCACGACGTAACTAACACACACCTGGCGAAATACTCAACCATTTGATGACTTCTACAATTGCATAAACGTGTAGCATGAAAGCCTTTGATGTAAGGAAGACACTTGTGTACAATGGAGTAAATCCACTAAAACTTTTAACTGGGACGGGTCTGTTATATAGAGAATGTAGGAAAATATGGCACCAAAAAAAGCATAATCATCAGACTTGGAAAAAAGCACATTAATATTTATTGACGTGTGCACTAAAATATTATAACCTAACCTAACCTATGCACGCTTTAGCTCGTTTGTGGTTCGAGAGGGCCTTTGTTAGCTCGAGCTAACGAGCTCGTTTGTGGTTCGTGAGCTCAATGAAATTTTTTGTGCCATTTTTTCCGAGTACCTTATATAGGATCTAACAGGCTGACCCATGATGTCAACTTTATCGTATCAGCGGCCAATATTCTTCTAAACTATATTAATAATATAAAGATAAAGCACTATTAGGAACTATAGTATATGATTTGGAACAAATTTGACTGGATGTTATTTTTTGATACAATACGTTAAGCTATTTTGTTTTTAAGTTTTTCGATTATGGCGACTATTTCTCTTGGACTTAGGTAAGGTTAGGCTACATTAGGTTAAGGTACATTTCACAAAATTCATGGTGAAAAAGAGGCTGCAATAACTACTACCTTCAGTTTGCAGAGGAAGATGTAAGCTACTTTTGAAACATTTCACATAAAATCTTTACTTACAAATAAAGAGACAATGAAGTGTAACACTTTTTTTTATAACCTTATAAAAATCTAAGTAAGTCTAGGAAAATATTGGAAAAAAAAATAAATAGTCTTGTTTTTGTTTAATGTGTTGATATAGTTTTCTGTGTTCAGATGAGAAGGGATCCATGAAATCAAAAGCAATTTTTAACCTTTTAAATGGGTTAGGTAAGGTGTTCAAGGGTTTGATTTTTTTTCCTCTACTTCACAGCCCTGTCCACTTTGAGCAGACAATATTGTTGGTAATTGGGGAAGACTTATTATTGAAGACAACCCCCCCAAAAAATAAAAAATTTGTGCCATAAACGCCATAAAAGAAAATCTATTCCCAACTGAAAAAAAAACTGGCAAAACACATAGCTATAATTAAAACATGCTGAATGCTTCCTCCAAATTTACCCTATTTTCTTCTATAAATGTCTAAGGTGATCACAAGTGGACCCTATGGGGCCTAATATTGTTGAAACATGATCAGCTTACATCTCCTACTCAGTTATGTTTCAGTCACAGGGACTGGCCGAGAGGACAGACACCACCGCCACTCGTCGGCATTTTACAAACTAATGCCAGAGTTCGTACGAGCACCATGGCTGTTATGAACTGTTAGTGAAACATTTTTTATTGTAGTTTGTATGGACTTCAGATCTCCTGGCAGTTATGAACTTCGTATCTCAGCATAGTCAGGGAGGAAAGCCTCCAACAGAAATATTAATATTAGCAATAAAATATGTCCTACTCTTCATGTAAATAACAAACCCTGCAAGTTTCAATCAAACTGACCAAATACTTTTTGAGAAAAATTAAATACATTAAATAAAAAAGTTTTTAAAATAATAACCTCAGGCTTTTATTTTTCAACAGATTTGTACCAAACTTGGTTATTGTCGAGAGGACACCAATTTCTATATTAATTGTGGACGAATTTGTTGTAATACCAGTAGTGAATAATTGCCTAGGAAAAAAATTATTTTCGAAAAGGGGGGGGGGGCTCTACACATGGGGGTTTAAACATTAAAAAAATAAATTAAAATTATCGTACAATGTTGAATTTTTGTGAGAAAACATCTTGAATTTCGAGGGATAACGTGGCCTTTTTTTTCTCTTTTAATTTTTGGGTCCGTTTAATCTTCATGTTATCCCTTAAATCTTTCCTGATATGCCACACTTTCTCAGCCTCTTGTATAAGTGGGTCCATGGGTACAGGAGTTGTGACATTCAAAGGAAATCAACGAAGAGTAGCGTACAAGTTGAGGCATTTAACGTAACCAAACTGTATCTAAATTACATAAGTTAGTACAGTCATTTATGAAGTACTGTAGTTTGTATTGTGATTATCTATAGTATCTATGTTTTCTGAATACCTGTACTATACCTGTCTTTGAAGAAAAAACAATACAGTACTTCCTGGGGGTTAGGTCAGGTTAGTGGTTTATCCTTCTTTTCATCAATATCATAATTCACCAAAGTTTGCACCTCTTTTACTGTCACTTCTCTTTATCCCATCCAAGAAAATACCAAACAATCACAGTCATGTACCACCACATCTTTGGGTTCCTACTGTTACTGGGAATAAGTACAACAGCTCAACAGTAATGGTGTAAACATAAATCAATGGTGTATATATATATTTTAGTTCTTTATTGAATCTTCTAACATCCAAAAATAATGAGATGAAAGTGTGGGTAATTTATTAACAATTTACACGAGAAAAGAGTTAATATACTTTTTTTTAGTATGGCACACATTCAAATAGCATTTATAAAACATAATTAAAATAATAGTATTGTCTTAAATAGAGAAAGACACAGAAGGATCACATTTCACATCAGTACAGAATGAACCATGGCTATCTACAGTATATACTGTACTCTATTGTACTGCGTTGAAAACTACCTACAGCCTCATGATTATATATATATATATATATATATATATATATATATATATATATATATATATATATATATATATATATATATATATATATATATATATATATATATATATATATATATATATAAAAGAATGAACTCTGAACTCTACTGTAGTTGTTGGGTGTCATGGTCCCATGAAAAATATTTATGAACTACAAAAAACTGCACAATATATCATCTGGGCAACAAAAATATAAAAACACAAAAGCCTAAAAAATTATCAAACAATGAACTCAGACATGATATGAATGCAATAATTCCTAATAATGAAATACATGTAATGATTCAAATTTACAGTGAATTGAAATGATCCTGAAAACAGCACATCTCTATTAGAAGAGAAATAATAAGGAACTTCATTAATAAAAGTAAAGGTTAAGCAATACACAGACGAATTTGCCATATAATACAGGCAGTGTTGTGAAGCATGGCCTCTGCATGCAGGAGGATGGAGCAAATCAGAGGTGATAGACATAATAAGCATAAGGCCAATATGTGGGATAAATTGAATGCAGTGAGTAAAAAATAAGAATTGGAAGGAACATTGGGCAAAGAGCTCAGCAAGGTCTTCTTAGGTGGGGGATGTCATTCAGGAAGCAGCAGTGTGTGTGTAAACAGGGTTGGGTATAAAATGATATTATATAAAAAAATTTGTGCTGCTGATAGGCGATTCTGGCTTGTGTGAAATGACAAGGGTAAACCAGATTTGGGGCCTTGTTCTGGACAGATGGAAGGGGAGTATCATAATGGAACATATCTTTTATAGTTGAAAGAATGAATGAATTAATAACAACAGATGAAGAGAAAGTGTGTGATCATGTGTGTGTATTAGCTCACTTCCAGTTACTCTTCATCCAGCAGCAAAGATCACCAGTGTAAGAAAATTATCTGTACTGTATCCTGATAGGTGAAGGCCTTATGGAAGCACGCGGCGGCAGCTTTGGTGGATTATGTGACGTTTCAGAGGGAGTCATAAAGGGGGATGCCGGAGACTTACTAACATTGGGAAAACCAGAGGTGACGGGAGACTCTGGGGTCTTAAATATTGCCTCGTTCTTTTTCAACAGTGACCGAGGAGCTGTGGCCTCTCCCTTATATGCCTTTGGAGTTTCGTGTGAATGTTCCCTCTGAATGTTTAGCCATGTACTTTCCTTTAATGGCGATACTACGGCAATTTTTGCAGGGTTGAGAGGAGGTTTATCAAATTGTAATGATTTCTGCCTAACCTTTAGTAGTTCCCGTGGCGTCATAGTCGAGCGGTGAGACATGCTCTTTGAGTAACTTAGTCTGATCCCATTACGATCAGAGACTGAAGAACGTTCTGGGGGAAGCTGATGAGGAGTGTAACGGAGTCTAGACTGTCGCCGTAGCTGATAAGGACTATCCGTGTGAAGGTTGTTGAAAAGTTGTACATTGGCAGTTACTTTCTTCTGTTTCATCAGAGCTGCAAGTGATGGTCTTCCAACATTTTCATCCCCTGTTGAAACTTCTTGGTCCTCTACAGGTAAACAGTTAATGAATTCTGTTGCAGAAAGCCATTGTTCTCCAGAACCAGACATATAATACTGAGGAACAGCCATCATTGCTGACTGAGTTTTCTTGACCTCAAACTGTTCTTTATTATGCTCCTCCATCTGCTTGTTAGTTTCCATAGTGTCACCCCCTGAAGTATTGTGCTGCTTATGTGCTGAAGAATTACCACCCCCCCTAATATATTCATCAGTAAGAGAGGTTTCTGTGGAGGAAAGCTTAAATGCTGAAACATTAGAAACTAACGATAAAAGACTGGATCTCCTCCGTGTCATTGGCCCAGGAAGCTGTTCAAGGAAGCTGCCAATTAAACTCTCATCACCACTCATATTAGAGATGTTCATATTTCGTGATCGTTGCTGAAGAGAAACTTCATTTTGGCACACTTTAGACATGTTATTCCTCTCACCTCTAAGATGCGAGTCATCATTTCTCTTACTTATTACTACCTTGCGACCGACACTAGTCGGTGTTGTCTCTTCAAACTGCATTGGTGAATCAGAGTTGTTGCTTGCAGAGGTCCGCACCACAAATGGAAGTCCCGACTTCACAGAATTTGGTCTCCCTCTCCTTAAGGAGGTACTTATTGGTGTTTGCATCAGAGTCCCTTTCATCTTGGGTGTCTGAACTGATTTACTTGTAGGTGTATCTTCCACATTAATAAGGCTCTTGGCAGCATTCTGCACCAACTCCCTTGATCGACGTCTGATAGTGCCAATCTTCCGTTCACTGGGAGACCTTATCACTCTGTGTTCTCCACTTCTCCGATTACGAATTTTGAGCTCCTTTCCCAATCTTTTAGACAAATTATCCGATGGGCTGACTCCAAGATCTTTTGTCTCTACTTTCATACGTTCATATGCATTTTGTATCATTTCTGAGTAACTCATATTCTGTGCAGATGTTGAAGAATTATCTGGGAAATATACTTCCTTCATCTGCTGGACATTACTCTTATCATATTCATCCTCCATAGTTTTTACAACAGACTTGATATCATCATAGTGTTGCTCCAGTGTTTCTATACAATCACTCACCCTGGGCTTTGGTACCATTTGATTTCTAAGAGTACATTCTGCTCCATCAGGCACTCCACGTGGCCCCAGAGTAGAGACGTCTGCACCATCGGGTTCATTCTGACTCATCCTCCTGCCAATGTTACTCCTGTGTCTAACCCGAACAGGTTCCTCAGATGTGCTCACTCTCTTGACACCAGTCCTAAGTGGAATATCACAGCTCCTTCGCTTTAATACTGGCCTAACAACCGGTGACATCAATGAAGTAGCCTGTGATTGTGTCTTCAAATGGGAACCTACCTTATTGAGTCCTAATGGCTCAATTCTGAGAGACTCAACTCGACCTAAACTCTTCCTATTTATACCAGCGTGGACTGTGTGTACGTTAGTGCTCGGGGATTTGGGGAACGTTCCGATCTTCGCAGAAGTGGTCCTCTTGATGCTCGGCTTGGAGTTGCCCAAGAGGGAGGGTCGGCCAGGCGATTGGGCGAGTATGTCCCGTGAGCCCGTGACCTCTCGAATGAAACAGGGCTGACCCACCTTAAAGTTCTGCTTCTTCTGCAAGGAAAACAATAAAAGAAATCTAGAGCTGTGTTTGTGAAGCACATGTTGTGCACCCCAGATATTACAACAGTGGCATGTACAGCTTGAAAATTCAGATGAATCTAAAAGAGAACATAATTTTGTCAATTTACACTGACATTGACCATTTAATCCTGCAACTAAACTTGCCACAAAATGTCAACAGTATAAAAAACAAAACAAATATTAACCAAATAACTTGAAAACCCAATTAGATGATACAGAGATGCATATATAAATGAGACTAAAAAAATTAATTTTTTGCACTTTATATATATATATATATATATATATATATATATATATATATATATATATATATATATATATATATATATATATATATATATATATATATATATATACTGTTTATGTTTTTTTTTATGAAATCCCACCCTCAGACTTGACTGGGACACTTGTACTTATGAACAGCTCCAAATCATAAGTCCCTTGACATAGGCATTGAGGGCATAGAAAAAACATTACAATATAGTACAATAAAATTTATAAGAGCTTATCACTGTCTTACACACAAGATACTTATTAAATCTCTTTAAAATGCAACACTCCTCTTAATGTAAACTCAAGTCAGTCTCAATGTTGTTTGACATTATGGGACATGATGACTCCGAGGCCTCACCTGCCTCCCACCAACAACCAGCAGCTGACAGTACTGGTGAATGTTTGATATTACTTTTAAGCTCCCTCGTTAAGTCAAAATGGAATCTCCTCTCATTGTCACCCTTGATCACACCCAGGGAACCATCACCCCACATGCAAAGTTTGCTAACAGTATGGCCAAAAATTCAAGCACTAATTTCACTCAGGGTGAACAAACAGCACACCAGACAGATTGACAGAGACCCTTAAATGCATTATTGTGCAGATTTGTAATTTAAAATACCTGTATTATAATTCAGTCTGTTACACCGAGAATTATATGGGTTAAATGGAAACAATAAGCATATTATAAGTAAGAGTACCAGAACAAAGATTCTTGTCATAAAGGAAATCTGAACTACAGGGTACAGCACAGTTCTTACACCAAGTATGGTCATTGGTTGCAGATGACATGGGCTCCAGTTTTAATTGGGCCCAACCTAGCCGAACTATTAGGAACGTGATCCCATTTCCAATAGTTAGGCTGGGTTGAGCCCAATTGGCCTGGTTTTGTGGTACTCAGTAAACATAATAAATTTTAAAAGAGGTACAGTAAAGGTTGACATGCATACAACAGTACATGGTATTGTCACAAATTTACTTTCTGAAGCTTAACTAAGCAATCGAAAAGCATTATCACCCTTCATATAAGACTTTCTTTTCCAACAGCCAAGTAAAATAAGATGTTAGTTCATGAACATTTATGTCTCTTTACAAGGTTTAGATTTTTTTTTATATCATTAAATAATACAAAATATTCTGTCGTCTTAGATTTTTTGGATGGGGTGAGGGTGTGGGGAGACTGTTAGCAGAGGAAGTCTTCCCTAATTTTCTAATTTGCAATTTTGTGAACAGTGCCAATATTCATGTGTAAGCATACTCACAGTAAGTGAAGGGGTCGTGCTAACAAGAAGAGGAAGGCTAGCAGAAACAGCAGAAGATGCAGCATCCACAGCACTAGTGGTAGTAGCAGAAGACCCAACAACTGTGTCCACCGCAAGTTCAACCTTGGCCCTCTTGCTAGATGGAGGTGTAAACAAAGGGTGGACGTCAACACCAGCTTGATGGCCTCTGTAACACAACACCTTGCCACTCACCAAACTGATGGAGTAATTGACCAGATGGGTCAACATTGGGCGGGGGATTATGACTACTGCCAGCTATCATTCCAGATTCAGAACATATCAGGTTTGAATGTCTCTACAGTGTTCCTCATGAATTACTTTAAGGTTAAGTACCAAGAAGAGGTTAAGTCAGTTTGATTCATGATGGACTGAGGGTGAAGGAGATGAACTCTTAAGGAACCAATACTGTTATGCTGTAATTATCTCAGTCCTAAACTTTATGAAGATTACCGGTATGCATCTATAAGTGGAGATCCTTTTAGTCATATAATAAATGTAAGTAACAGGTGGCAACAACAAGCTATGCCAAAGTTCATGGTACTGGTAAATTTGGGCTTGGGAGGAGCACCTCCTTATGGTTGCATTAAAAATTAAATGATTGGAAATGAACTTCTAGAGATTATTTTGTTCCTGAAATATTATTGTTTGATATCAACATATTTTTGATACTGTAGTACAGTATATGTGAAATGCACTGTCTGGAATCGGCTCAAAAAAATTTAACTTTTAAAGGGGTTTCATATGACTTGGTTATTTCCACAAGGAGTTTGAGAAATTGTAGCTTGGGGTTCAGCAGTGGCTTTCACATTCAACTATTCTGAATCTAGAAAATAATTGGCCTTAGATCTAAGCACTTCTTCCCCTGAAGAGGGAAATGAAGAAGAAAGAAGAAAGCAGTGGGTCAGATGGTAGAAGATGGAATTTAATGGCACTTCAAATTAAATTTAGAAAGCCAGTTTCTTTTACATAATTTGTATTGGCTGTAGGTGAAATGGGTCCCAATCTAATTTAACCTAACCATTAAAAACAGAATGCAATCCTATGGCGAGGTATGGTTAAATTGGGGCCTATTAGACCTGAAGCCAATTTAACCAATTATATTATTATTCTGGCAAAACTCACCATATTGTTGCAACACTTTAGCTCCACATGCACACCTTAAACATGCTGTCACCACTTACATGAATCAGACATCAGTTGAATGTAAACTGTGACATTAATACAAAATGGTAAGACTTCCTTTTGTTACCAGCCACCCAAAGTATTAATGAGCCTATTGTTATTCACAATATTCTATACGTATACTGTACTGTATTCTTTTACTGTCACAGAAGCTGACAGTTGTGTTTTAAGGCTTAATAAGATGATTATCCCTATTTAGCACAAGTACAGTCACTCCGAAAACTGACTTTACTTGCAGGATTTGATGAATTTCAGAGAAACACTGTGACTGCTGTTGTCTCAGTCGGGTTGTCAAAATATTTTGTCTGTTGTGTCATATTTTCTCAACACAGTTTTGTCAAGATAGTTTTTTAAAAATTGTACACACAAAAACTGCATACCTGTACTGTACCTGTATATACTGTACAGTGGTCCCTCGGTTAACGAGCACAATCCGTTCTAGAAGGTTGCTCGTTAACCGAAATCTCCTTAACCGAGGCGCTCGTTAACCGAGGGACCACTGTACTGTATATCAGGATTGTTCTAATTTTGGAAGTTGATAAGCAAAATATTTAGTTATTTATACAGTATTAAAATTGTGGGTGGCTTTAAGAACACCCACCACCATAAAAATGTAAACAAAAAAATTAAAATAAAAAACAACATCAATCTATCCATTACTGTATCTCTATTCCTCCTCCACTTACATGGTACTGTACTTGCATGTGTAATACTTCTACTAGCTCTTCTTACCCTTGTTCTCACTTTCTACAGTAATTTTGCACTGTTCATCATATCATTACCATCTTTTCTTTCAGGTTTCTGTGCCCTCTGAACGATCCCAAACAAGAATGGGAGACAAGTTATGATGCAAGAGTAATGTAGTGTGTGACAGGAAAAGGCCAAGAAATAAATTGCACAAATACAGTATGTGTATAGTATGAGGGCAGATGACTGGTTCAAACAATATGGAAGTGAATACTGTATGTCAACAGATAGATAGATAGATATGGAAAGAGATAGAGAGATAGATAGACAGATAGATTGCTTCACCCACACTCATCATTCAATAATCATTACCATCACAGGAGTTACAGAAGCTGACAGGACATGCATTACATTTCTAACCATCACCAGAGAGTTAATAAGCCATAAAGCCAACACACCTCGTAGGTTCTAGGCAAAGGTCAAACGCGTCAGCTGATTTGCGTTTTCGAGGTGATGGTTCTGTTCCTGGCATTGGGGATAGTGCTATACCCGGGTGTAAGTGTAGGGAGTCCAGTTCCTCGGCACTCCCAGCTGCTCGGAGAGGAGAGCCCGAATCAGCTCTCGAATGACCGACCACACGCCGCAGACCTGTCATCAGCCCTGTGGTAATGGAGAGGAGGAAGAGGATGAAAAACAAAACGTAAGTACAGTAAAATTAATTCACAATAACTGGAAGAACTCAATAAAACGGATATAAAATTTGTAAATCAGATATATTAAACACTCGTGAAGACGTCAAGTTAGATACCTGTACATATATTATACATAGCTATTTGTTTTATCTTCATGTGAGGTTGATCAAGAGGTGAAGACAAGAAGAGAAATAGACTAGAAAAGGTTTAGACAATACATACAAATGCCAACATATACTTCCACAAATCCTTAATTTGCAACTACAGATACAATATACAAAATGAATCCTTCTAATTCAGTAATAAAAATGGACATAAACTATAGTGGTCAAGTATAAGTTTCCATCTTTTTTGTTTTTAAGTTTAATTTATGAAAATTTTCTGATCCTTGATTAATGAGATTATGTGATACTGGTGCAGTACTCTTCTGTGTTTAATGCAGTTCATAACACCTAACATTATAAACAAATATACAGTACAGTACAGCAAAGTTTAAAAAAGTAAAATTCTTCAGATTCACAAGTGATTTTCTTCAGTTGATAATCAAATACTGTAAATATATTAATAAATCAGTATGTTAATATACATACAGTACTATAAATTAAATATAATAGGCACTGAATTCAACCATTATTACAATAATTCATAATGCAATGTTCAAACAAACACTTAACATTCTTTTTTAAGTTAATACAAGAAACATACATTTTAGAGATAATAGTCTAGAATAATGATTTGTCTCTAAGAAAACTTTATGCTGTGATACTGTGATTACTGACTGTGTATTGATGCACTGCGACGCTTCTTTCTAGTTGCAGTATGTGGCTGGGTGGTAGCAATTAGATTCTCCGTTGACTTACTCTTTTCTCTATGTTCAAGAGCCAATGCTAAGTTCCTTGGCAAGCGACACACCAGTGAAGCATTCTCAATCAGCAGCTGCAAATAGTTAAATATGGATTAGTAACCCACAGTTTTCAAGTACCGTATGTTGTCAGGTGTTTGGTAATTTACCTTAAGGTACTTATCAAGAACCAAACTGTTATTTCAGACTTACTTGTCCACTATGGCTAAGGTTAAGGTCTGTCAAACTCATTTAAGTCAAGGAGGAAAAAAATCTATGTTGATGAGTTACAAGTGCTGTACAATACTGTGATATCATGTGAGGAACAGCAGCTCCACCTTTTTCTTTAAAAACCTTGAAGAAATTCATCCATTTTACAACAAACTTCCTCATACAGTAGTAAGAGAGCTCTGCCCTTCAAGATACCACTATCCAAAAAGGGAACATAAAAATCTTTCAATTTATGTACCTGCAAAACTTCAATATTGGTGGCAAGCATGGCATCCTCACATGTCAAAAACTGGGTCGATGACTTCCAACTGCTGGTGGAGGGTAGAGTTATGGTCGTTGGCAAGAGATTTGGGGCTAACACTATTGCCAGGTTGCGTGCATCCATCAGGTTGCTGCTACTTGTAGTCACAACATCCGAGAAGAACTAGTGCAATGTTGGATATTAATATTACAGTGCCTTCATAATAGATCATACATAAGAACTTCATAAAGACCACTTAATGCACACACATGTATGACACATGCATACGCAGTGTATTAAAAGTTCTTACACGGTAATAATAAAATCATGGATTCATCATTTCGTGTACAGCTTATTTGACCTACTATTATTAATCAGTTCTATTACTTTTTTTAAACTGGAAAATTCTAAACCCATAATTCTAAAGTTCTTCCTCCCAGTTTACTCAATCATCCCACTTTGAGTCCCCAACCCACCATCAGGATCACAAATTCAGAGTACAGTGCAGTACCTACAAACTTAAAACCTTGAAGCTAGCCAACAAAAGTAAACCTGATATGTATTTTCCTTTGAATAACATTCTGAAAAAGTTTGAAAAGAATTTACCAAACAAAATTTAAGTCATTGAATACTACAACAAACAAAAAGCTAATACACAGATGGCAGCACAGCACCAAAACATTACTGTAGTGTCCACAATTTTCCCTAACAATGTACAACAACTTACATCCATCAAGTACACAAGTGTGTGTCTGTGGGTTTGTGGTAATAACATTGTACACAGAAGAATGGCCTCAATTTTAGTCTCCTGTGCTAGCTCCATGCATCTGTAAGGAAAGAAAATAATGCACTCATTAGACTGCATTCATTACAGACAGTCCCCGAGTTACGATTGTCCGACATACAATCATCCGCACTTAAAAACGGGATCCCAATACATTCATTGCAAAAATTTGTGATTAAAATCCACCCCCCTTTTTTTTTCATTATTCTATATTGTTTCAAATCACTTTATTTACATTATATGTTATGTATGGGATATTAATGTCTTGTTTTTTTTTTATGTGCTGGGTTGTGCTTTAACTTAACCTAACCTTTGGAATTAACACTGTTCTGACTTATGAACAAATCGACTTATGGTCAGGGTCCACAAACGTAACCCTGTCGTAAGTCGGGGAATACCTGTATTTTGATCAATGGGAATGACCCCATGAATCCTGGTTAAAATAGCGAAGAAATTTCCTCTTTAGATATATACCTAAAGCTAAAGTAACATATCTACATTTGTAATTATTTTATCTTTAAACCCCCTATTACTTATACAGGACATAAGCTATTATCTTATTAATTAAATTAATTGCAGAAATTGAGTTTTTCAAAAGGTGTAACTTTATATGCATAAGCTATGAATAATTCTTTCAGGAAAATTAAGCAAAGTGAGAGATATGTCCAGCAAAGCACCTCAGTGTGTTACTAACCAAGCCCCATCCTACCTTATTGTGGAGGGTGCAGGGAGGGGACACTAACCAGAAATAAAAAACCTGACAACTGTACTACTTCAGATTTTACAGTAGATGGTGTAGATCCTTATCCCAATCCTCCCACCTGTATGGTCTTCCACTCTACCTCCTACTACCCAACCCTGACTTACATTCTTTTATATAAGCTATCACTTCTCATCCTCTCAATACATCCATTACAACAGAGAAGACCCCATATGCTCTCTGCCCAACACTCCTTTCACTCCCACATCTATTTATTTCTGTTTTTCTCACTCTCTACATCCCATTTACCACACAAGTTACTCTCAAGCATTTGTCATTTCAGTCACTTCAGTTTTTTATCTCATGGAACTAACTTGATAATCTTGGAGTGGACCTCAGATGATAAAATTGGATCAGGAAGACATCTTAAAAACTGTTTGAGGAGGCAAGCAGCGTCTACCACGTGTACGCTGTTGGGAAGGCTGTTGCCACTATCTATTAATTTCTGTAAAAGTAACATAGAAAACCACACATTAAAATAAGTACATTACTAACCATAAGAGTTCATAACAAGAATAGCATTTTACTGTACTTTTAACTGCCTACACACATCACTGACATGTACAGTACCTCCTGATATAATTCATCTACTAATGTTAAGCAATGTATGTCTTTGTATCTTCCTTTCTGGAGGTTAAAACTGAAATCATCAATGGAATGGCTGACCCATGTAACCTTGACAAAAATCAGTATGGTTCATCTATGTGTATAAATATACTGTATAAGCAAAACTGTACTGTACTCGTGCACTCAAAAAATATAACCAATTACAGAACTTGGTACAATAGAGGAACCATTGTCTAAAGATAACTAGAGAATATCTTCACTGTACTGTATCCACCTAAATCATTTAAGCCAAACAGGGAGTTATAGACTACTCACCTTAATATCACTCTGCCTTTGTGACGACCCAGCCTTGCGGAAGATCCCCTCCACCGTAATATTCCGCCGTATGAGACTACACACATCCACCATAAACTCCGGGACTGTTACTTGTATGCCGTCTGACAAGTACACACACACCGATGGAACATTTCCCAGTTCACGACCAAACACCTGCCATGAGGAGCAAATGTTAGTCTATTGTATAATCTCGTTAAAGGTAAAAAAAATTTTATCCTATGTGCCTGCTAAAATCAGACATAATTCCCTGAGGGATTTTAGTAATTTGTCAAAGCCCTAAATGTATGAAGATTATGGCCTGCTTACCTTTTCACAGAGAGAAGTCAATTAAAATTAATGAAAATGTTAAGTCACACCTTGGAATGAATCCTAATACTTTAATTTTCTTTCATATAAGCATTTTGTTTGTGTGAAAAGATTACACAATTCTTAATACAATACTTCATTTTAGCATGAACAGACATAAAACAGATCAATGGCTTTATTCCTGCTAATACTGTATCAGACATTGTTCACTCTTATCTAATTTTCATCCCCCTAAAACAAGGAGGAATTGCAATTTTCTTATTATCGTTTTTCTCACTTTTTTCACCTGAACGTGAATATTGGTGATGTATTCGCTTCCTGTGACATCATTTTGCCTTATTTATATTATCAGGTATGAGTTGTTGAAAGATAAAAGGAACTAAATAAACCTACCTAACTACCTACCTACAGAATACTAGGATGGAATTATCTACCAATATAATATTAGTTTAGGTTAGGATAGGTAAGTTAATTTATGTTAGGTTATTTAATTGGTATTATTATCGTCTCGGTAATCTGGGGAACCTTAAGAATTTACATTAGGTTAGATATGGTTATGGGTTTTGTGGCTAGGTTGGTTAGGTTACATTAGGTTAGGTTACATTGGTTAGGTTAGATCAAAATCATTCAAAACACGTCAAAAAACATTAAAAAAAAATATAGGGATGACCGAAAATATAATTTTACCATTTAGTCTTGGTTGGGTACGGTACGATAAAGTCTTTGAGAAGCATTTGTCAACAGAAGCACAAACACGGCATCAACATGTGCATTAACCACATCTAGTCCTTTTTTCTCATTGACACTAACGGATCAAAAAACCTTAGAAATCATAAACTGGTCCATAAAAAAGTTGGAAGTATCATTAGAGCCTAATTATTATTTGTAGACCCTAAAAATCATAAGCCAGTACTGTAGGTAAAAATGATTGTAAAAAAAATCGTAAATATCAATAGAGCCTAAGAATAATAAGCTGGTCTGTAAATAAAGTTGTAAATATAACTCACTTTTTTATTGTCTTTACTGTGTTGTCTGCGCTGCTCTGCCCTCCTCTTGGCTGATGAGAATGGTGACTTAGGGGCCGTGTGTTTCCTATCCTCCCGTCCCCCTTTATTACTTCCTTGGTGTTTGAGGGGACTCCTTGATCCTGATATTCGGGGACTCCTCTTGCCTTTCGATTTAGATTTACCGGATTTAGAGGATATATTGTTAGAATTGGTAATACCCAGGAGTTTGCTGCCCTGGCCATGGCTGCTTCTTTTGGGGTTCTCCTGTACGCCCAAACGAGCCAGTTCTTCTAAGATGACGTCTTTTAAGCCTTCTTTGTCATCTTCCATGATTATTTACTGGGGATAACTATCAGAGTAAACTTTAAATCGCTTGAAAATTAGTTAATATACATATGCGAGTTTAAATCTCCCTGTACAGTAACAGCGGCCAGCTTTAAATCTCCACCGTCAGCCAATCAGCGACGCCCGCCGCCATAACACTTCGTCTCAGCCAATCAGCGACGCCGGCCGCCATAACAATCTGCCCTGTCATCTACTGCCAGCTTTGTGCACTAAGGCCCGCTAAACTTAATATACCATAGATAACTTTTGAAGATATATCAATGTAGAAATTAGAATGCTACCATTACTATATGTATATGATTATTTAATATTTACATGTTACTCTTCATATGTACTTCAAATAAGACTTTATACTCCTGTGTTAAAAAATATTGGCAGTATTGTTATACTGTATCTCTCTGTCACTCAAAACAGCCCATGACCTTCATCGTTCTTTTATCCTTTCTATTTTGGTAACTCAAGATATTTAACTATCATCAATTATACAGTAGAGTAATTTTAGTTTGTTTACCCCCAAGCTTATACTGCATTCCTTTCACTGATAATATTGTATTGTTCTAACAAGGGTTCTCTTAGTAAATAGCTCGCCCAGCTTTGTTTTACGGGGATTAGCCCACCCGGGCACAGGTCACTGACCCACATTAAATAATAATAATAATAGTAAATAAAATTTATAATAAAAAGTAAATAATAATCATAACAATAATAATAATAACATTGTAATAATAATAATAAAGAACTACAGAATAAAGAAAAAAATCAATAGTGAGAAATGATACTGTATATGTATGTTGTGTTGTCAATAGGAAGAGAAACAATTGAGGCCCTGCAACTGTGTGTAAATGTGGCAGAAAGTCAGATCAGCAATTTGGAACTTGGTCACAATTTTCGTGATGCCATATAGCAGCAGGGTCTACCATTACACAACACAATATGCTTCCAATATCTTCGTAGGTGGTAGTACCAGTACCTCCCTGTTTGGTAGCTGGGTAATCTTCAGCTGAACCTTTATAGCTTCATCCAACTCCTTCAGGCTTTTTTTTTTGTTAGATGTGTTATTTAATCTTATTTTTTCTGTTTCTTTAGCTTATTAACTAATCTTCATCTTATTTTAAGTTTTGCATACATCAGACAATGGTTTATAATCCTTTTACATGTTGTCAATCATAAATGAGCCTTTAGTCAAAATGTCTGAACTTAAGTAAGATATGTCCACAGTAAATATCTCAAAGAACAAATTATACAGTACAGTACATCCATGTTATGACCAACTGGTATATATTCTCCCAGACAATCCTAAAACCTGCTTTATTTTTATTCAGATATCAAGGTCATGGTTTTAAAGTTCCCAGTCAGCACACATTGGATGCTATCAAGTTGAAACAAAATTATGGTCAGTTTAGGTTCAGATATTGAGTTTCCATCCCTGCATCGATAATAGGGGCCCTTTAATTTTGAAGAATATGACACACTACACCTATAGTACAAAGATAATATAGCCATAGCTTATATAATTGGGAGATAATATACTTGTAATCTAAAACTAAACTCTTAACACTTTTTACCCAGAAGGAACAGGTTGACCCATGAATTAACTAAGCGGTTATTCATAATACACCTTCACTAAAAGTTTGGTTGTTTAATTGTAGTTACCTCAAAGTTTCATATGTTGAAATTTTCCCATAATTTAGTTATACAAGTACAGGTATTCATACAATCTTAACATCTTGAATTTTTTGTCTCAGCCAGAGTGCATCAGTTAGTGGGAAAATGTGGCATATGATCATTTGAGAATTTTTCCAACCTGGTGATTTTGTGGTCCCTCAATGTGACCCACAGACAAGTGAACATTGTTTAGCCCACGCTCGCTCTCCTAGACATCAAGATTTTCATAAAACTCCCAACACCATTAAACTTTCTCTGCCTCTACCTGTCGTCCAATTCTAAAAACATACTTTTTCTTGTTTATTAAGGACAACTATATAATTAAATTGAAAACATATTAAGTCACATTTAATATATAATTTACAGTATGTAAAATTACAAAAACTTGTATATCTATACATTGAAGACAGGCACATAAATGTAACTTTATATTTGTCAATGTACTTTGCTGTTGCTTCTGTACTTTATATTTCCTAAAACTTTGAGCATCTGTTAATGACATAGCCAGACAAAATTGAGACTCACATAATTTCTAGTTCATATTCTAGTAACTACACTTCATCTATATCAGTGTTGCTTTTATTATTTTCTACACTGCATTTCTTGCAGGGTTGAACAACATGGTTACTGGAATATCTTTTCCCTTTATGTGGGTTAAAATTGCATGTTGCTCAAAAAAATTTACAATAAAAACATCAAAAGGAGAAAGAAAATAATTCATGCAGTTCCAATGGTGTGTATTTTAGAAAAAAAAAAAAAGTTTAGCAGTGGGCAAGGGGCAGTCTGTGTTGGAAGGCCATAAACAAATGTAGCCTGGGCTTAACCAATATCGCCCCACAGACCTCACAAAAACAAGCTTATTACAAACAACTTGTGTAACACCCTGCCCAAAAAACATAAAAATTATTTAGAGCCATATATAAAAATGTACATCAGATGTTTTAATTTATTTAACAAATTGAGGAGGGACTTGAGTTTGTCCAAAAATGTAAGTACACACTCTCGCTCTCTCTCTTTCTCTCTCTCACTCTCCCTGCATTTACAAATCCATCAGTAGCAAGTCATTGGAGTAGAATAGTCTCACTTTCATACTCATACCAAAAAGAAACTCTTATAAAACATGAATTAACTCTGATGCGTCTAGAGTGAAAAAAATTTCACATGAAATATCAACAACTGTCAGGAGAAATTAGCTTAAGGAAATAAAAGCAAAGTATAAACTTCTTTGATATACTGTGTATCACAGTAGCGTAACAGCCTTTTGAAGACCATGTACAAGTATACTGAACATAACACTGATTAGTGGGCTGATAAACTAACACCTCAGTTATTGTCACATGATAATAGCTGCTTCTCCAAGTGTGGCTAAGGCCAATAATTTTCTGGGTCCTGAACAGGTGGGATATGTCGGACACTACCAAACCCCAATTGGAAATAATAACATGTAAATGGAATAAAACCTGAATTTTCTAAGAATGATACTTATGTTACTTAAATTATGCAGGAATATTCTTATTTTACAGTATTCTTAAAAGACGGTAAGATAATCCTAGCAGTGCAATTTCCATAAATAATTAGATAATTCAGGTTCCATTACTTTTAAACAAAACTTATTCATGAGGAAGGTGCAGGAGTTTGAGGCCTAAGGGTTCAGTAGTGGCTTTCAGAACCAACCTATTCTAGATCTGGAAAAATCATTTGCCTATACATGTGGCTTTAGATTGTTTGGCTGTTTCCTAAACCTGTTATGACAACTGTCATCAATGCCTGCAGAGTATAGAAGCCATCTAATAACATTCAACACCAGATTACCAACCACTATTCTTGTGCTAAGTGATGCTTCAATCATTAGTGTGCTAAATGGAATACCACCACAACCCAACCTAACAAATTCCTTCCCACTAGTAGAAACATTTCTTCACACACCTCATTACTTGTCTCCCCAGTGGCGGTTACCATGATGAGCCAGGAAGGAGTATAAAACTAACAGGATTCACTGGTCACCATTAAAACTATTTCTAAACACCACACCTCTATGATCCACGACGATGCTGGCTCTTTAAAGTCTCCACGTAACGTAGTGACTCCCATACACATTCACTACTGCTAAATATCTTTATAATTCACATACAAACTCTGCTGGCAACCAGATGAACAATTTGCATAACATGTCACTCTGTTCTATCCTCTCTTCATACTGTAGGTATTTCTTACACAGCAAGACTATATTGGTTAGTGTTATGCAACTGTAAAACTATGGTCTAATGGTATATGAAACATTATAGCTTATGAGGATGTACTGTATATCAGAAGTGAGAAGAGAACTACTCTCAAAAGAAATCCTAGAGGTCTGCATATCCATCTACTGTATTGTGATTGTAGGTGGCCCACTCAATAGGCTGCTTTCTGATTAGTATTCTTAAAAACACTAATTCTTTGTTACTATTATAAAGTCAATATGTTTACAAAATAATTTAACTTTATTGTGGGCGTGTGTTATTTTGAACTTTTCTCAAAATCTTTCAAAAAACCGAAAACATTAGACCCCGAAACAAGTAAGATTGGAAACCCAAAGATCAGTTATTAAATACTGTAATTATCATTCAAACATAACCAAGTTTCCTTCTATCATCCTAATTGATTATAGGATTAAGACTTGACTGGACTCTGACTCCTTGGCTTTGTGTGTGTTGATTCCAGGAGCGCCATTTTGTCCTGGGCTAACTTGAGGAGTTTTGAGTCGGAACGAGTACATCTTGATAAGTGGTGGGCGGGACGATAAGGTGAGGCTGCTAGAGTAACAGAAGGAAGGGCTTGGGGTATCTCTGTAGTGGAGGTCTTACTGGCATCACTGGAAGTCTTGGATGTATTGTCTGCCGGGACATTAGCCAGCCCGTTGATGACCGCTACAAGGAGGTCTTGCCACACATCAGAGTCAACGAGCAGGGACTGTAAGTGCTCCCCTCGTACCATTAAAGCCATCACCATACTCACACCATACTGTTGATATAAAATACTGTCATACAGGGAGGAAAAATAGTCAAATTACTTATTTTCTAAGATTGTTGCCATACCATTGAAAAATTTAAATTGCCCAAAACCTAAAAAGTATTCAATGCACTAATTCCATCATAAGCATTGTTTTGCCAACAATAGCATTCATCCCTGAAAACTTAAAAACCAATACAGTATTGACCAATTCTTGTGATATTTCTCTTTGTTCAAACAGCAAATACAAGAAGCAATCCCTACAGCTCTCATTAGCCATGCAATTAAACTTCAGTCATTGTACAGGTAAAGATAATTTTTTTTATAGACAAAGACAGATACAGACAAACAGACATAGCAGCATAAATATCACCCAAAATCATTGTAATGAGGGGTAATAAAAGAAGTAGAGCTCAAAGGCTGTGTTGTGGGTTGGGTAGATGTCTGAAATCAAGAGCAACAAAAGCAACAAAAACTATTCCTTCACTGTTATTCCCTATTTCTTATGTGTCCTTCTAGTGTATGGTCTCTCCCTCTTACACAACAAGGCCCCATAATTACCTTATTATATAAAGCTGATATTAAATTTGTCTTGTGAGAACCTCCTCCTTGGGTGTTGAGAGCTGCAGCCAAGTCCAACAGGCGTTCATATGAGGAAGATGCGATCAAGCGGTCGGTGATTGGCCAAAAGAGAGCAAAGTGTTGATCGTGGACATCTTTCTTGGCGAGCAGCGGCATGTTCTGCAAGATGGTCAGCACCAACTTCTCATGCTCGCTCTCACCTAACCAAGTCACTAAGCGGCATAACAAACTCTGGAACATAAATGGTACTTAATATTCATATTCAAGTTTTATCTTTTATTCTAGAGAAGAAAAAATTTAATTTATATTTTGTTCTCTTTACCTTGATTATGTCTGTAGATTCTGATAAGAAATTAAGGAATACATTTCATTGTATCAAACAGTATGTATGTACAGACCTAACCTAACTTAACCTAATTTACTTTATCAGGTAACACAACAAACCTTACAACACAAATATTAAACTAAGATTATTTTATATCTTCATTATGGTTTGCAGGTTCTAAATACTGTACAGGTCTTTTAAGAATGTACAATTTACCCCATGAATGACCTAACCTCATCTAACTTACTTATGAGGCAGCATAACGCTATCTACCTCTAGCTAGACACGTTTCCTCCTCTTCACTTTCGTATGAGGCGGATTGAGGAAAACAGACTGGGGAAGGCAACCTGTAGCTGTACTATCTCAAACTTTTCTTTTATAATTGAGGGAAGCCAGAATCAAACAGCAACAAAAACACACTTCCTTCATTCACTCATTAAGTTTTTTCGTTGCCTAACATAGCCCAGCATCACCCACCTGTAATAAGACCAATCCAACAAACCACATGACAATATAAAACTCATCATTCACATTACCACACCATTGTTTCCTAGAGTGTTCATCCTCCCCCTTCTAAAGCAACCCTTCATTCTGTCCTTAAGCCTCCAATGTATAGATACAGACATAAAAGACTTACTTACCTTGCCTTTTCTGATACAAAGTAGTTGCACAAGTCGCTCTGGTGCTGCCGTTACACTGTCCCAAAGTTTGGAAGCTTGCTGACGTGACTTCGACTTAAAGAGATCGCGCGTTGGGCAATCTGGTAAATGACGAATTTTGCGCTCCAAGTCATCGAGCTCCATCATTACGTTGAACAGCTGTAAAGAACGACTTATAATCAAGCCTTGGAGTAAATAATTCCTGATATAAATACTGTGGAGGATAGGAAAGTGTTTATGACCATACAAGGCTCTAGAGACATCCTACAACATTCTGTTTAAAATACAGTACATCAGTGCAAGAACACTAGATAACATGTCATATGGACCTTGTCCTCACCTAATAATTAGTTGGACCCTTAGGGATGGGGTCCAATAGAACTTGGCACTAATCCTGATAATTATGTTGGGACCCATATGACTACTCAATGTGCAAAGGTGATTATCGATTTTTTTAAAACTGGGTAGTATCTACTTTCATGCCTTTAGTGTGTTGAAGATACTACAGTATATAACAATCTCTGCTATATATGGTGAATAAACCATTATTATAGTAACCATATAATGGTACAGTACACTGTACAGTATCTATATTTTATAATATATTACTAAAAAATTTAACAAAATCTGTTATTGTTTCCTGAATACCCAACATTAGTACTGACACTTCGTTTTTACCCTACCACCACCATGCATTTACCTTTTACTGTATAGCTATACAAAAATGATGAAATTAAGTTTTAAGCCCTAACACTGCATATTTACCTTTTCTATGAAGAGAAGGAGATGTCTGTGTTTCCTCATTTCACGTTGCAGAGGCGTCGTAGGATGGGATGGGTCGAGATGTACAACTTGCAGATCAATAATTTTTCTCGGAGCATTAACACTTACTACCTGTAGTTTGCCTAACGAGTTTTCAAGTCGCGGAGGTTCATACTCCCGACCTCCATCCTTCCCACGATCAGGTAACAGCAACTGCAGACCATCAATCTCTATCACTTCCTCTTCTCTTTTGTGTTGCTGCTTAACACTGTACATCTAAAGAGGAACATAAAAAATATAAATAAATAAACAAATAAAAAGAACGCGGCAATATTTTTTATGAATTTTCCCAAGAGTCGTGGGATGGCAACTAATATGACTAGTGGCCAACTCAGCATAATACTGTAGTGTATTAACAAACAGGTACCAAAGATGGTTCCAAGAGAAATCAAAGATAGAGAAAAAGAGGGACTGATCCTGATATCCTTCACCATAACAAAGCCTGGGAAGAATAACTCATGAATATCTCAACCAAGATTTCGTGCTCTGGTTTGTCACCGTCACTTAATAAACAACCCCAGTGATCACAGACAACAGAGAAGTGACATTCACAACTCACCACATAGTAATAGTCATCCTGGTATGGACTTTCCGAGTGTAACTGCATGGCCTGGATATACTTGAGCCACCCTTTCTCTCTCGGGGTCATGAGGCCACAGTATTCATCTTGCTCCCGGATACGGTGCCATTCCTCCCACTCCGCTTCACTGTCCCGCCGGATTCGTCCTGGGTGTTGGGAATATTCTTCTCTGGTGTTGTTTATCCTATCATACTGGCTGGAAAAAAAGTATATACTTACTATAACAACTAAATTTAATACAGAGTCAGGACACTGTTTTCTATTTTACTGTATGTACAATGAAAGACAAAAGTCGTGTCATGAAATTTTGTGAAAACATATGCCGAAGGGCTAAACTTTTGGTGCGCTCTGTTTCACGGGTTATATTTAATCTTCGGACAAAACCGCGACACGACTTTTGTCTTTGATTGTACATTACGTTAAGATGAGAAGTAATTAATGATATCAGGTTGCAGTGTAAATTACAGATGTGGTGGACAGACAGGAGAAACACTGTTTAAAAACTCAATGAACTTTTATATAACAAAATTTCAAAAGCAGGCACCATAGGATTTTATAGCTGATGTCACCTATACTATAGATCTAACCTTGTCATATAGAATTTCCAAGAAGGTGCCACTGAATTTCTGAAGGGATGCCATTGATTTCTAAACTAATGTCACAAGATTTCCAAGCTAGTGTCACACGATTTCTAAGCTAGTGTCACAATTTCTAAGCTAGTGTCACACGATTTCTCAGGTAGTATGATACTACTTACCTTTTGCCCTGGTCGTAGCCACGATTCTGGTCATAAGGCCTTCTTTCATAGTTTCGACGATCGAAGTTATTGCCATTTCTACCTTGATCATATCCATTGTGGTTAAAGTACCGTCCCTCTGGGTTACGGTTGTTGTGATAATGATAGTTTTGTTGTTGTTGCTGCTGTTGTTGTTGTTGTTGTTGCTGCTGCTGCTGTTGCTGTTGTTGCTGCTGCTGATGGTGGTAATGGTTGTTGTGGTAGTTACTGTGATGGTGCTGGTGTTGGTGGTAACTACTACTATAACTATCATGACTTTGGTTGTTGTGTGGGTGACCATGTTGTTGCAAGAGATGTTGATTGTGTTGGTTGAAACCACTCTTGTTATTATTCCCAGGAAAGCTATTCATGAATCTTTGTTGCTGCTGCTGATGATATGGATGCTGTTGCTGATGTGGATATTGCTGCATAGGTCCCTGGAAGTTTCCTGTAAAATTAAGAAAAGAAAAAAAAATAAAGGTTATAGCAAAAAGTTGGTGACAGTGGAAATATATACAAAATCTAGTCTGTACACAAACAAGGGTCAACTCATACACATCTAATTGAAATTCTACCTTGATTAGGAAAGGGTCTCTGGAAGCGACGATTAAACTGGTTATGGTTGTTTGGTATCCCTCCAGTGAAGGACCCCTGTCTCTGAAGGTTGTAGGGTGTGGACTGCTGCAAGAGGCTGTTCAACCCCTGTTGCTGTTGGGTCTTGTTGGTGCCTGTATGTCGAGCCAATTCTCTTTCCAAGTCTTCTGCTCTCAGTGCCTGCTGAGAAAAATTAACCAAATTTTAACACCAGCTAATTTTAGCATGGAGCATAGCATTCAAGTGGATACAGTGCTCCTCTTTTGTTCTGGGGTCAATGATTCGATTCTCGGGCGCTCCCATTTCACCAAGCTGTAAATGGGTACCTAAGTTTAAAACTTGGTGAAGTGAAGGCAGTCAAGAGCAGTACAGTACCATCCATGCTGCCTCCTGTGTACCAAAGGCTTAATATACAGTGTTACACTGTCCCTAATAAACAGGTGTACCCATGGGACCCACTTTCATTTTCAACTTAAGCATTCACTCTTGACTCCAAAGAAACAGTACACAATAAATTAAAATAATATACTGCACTGGGTGTGTGAGTATATCAGAATTTTCCAGTTAACCCTCCAAAATTATATACTGGCCAGTCATGATCTAATTCATCTACATTTTCACATTCAGGGGCGCTTACCATTTTGCAATTACAGGTACAGACACATACAGGAACAATCATCAGATATTAAACAAATTTACAGTTCAAAATATTTGTGAATATATAATCTTCATTTTTGTCCATTCTTACATGTGTTTTTCTAATAGTGTTTAGGCCAAAACTTCTCAAGTTAATCCTCCTGGTAGCCTGTGTTCTGATATGGTGTTCCTTTTCACCAACACAGCCCCAATATTGCCATCTAGTTTATCCCTCCTGCTTCATATTGTACAACCCTATAACCCATCATTATACACTTGATTATTTATAATTTGGTCTGCTTACATTTATCTGCAGATTAAGAGATGACTGTGATCTTGCTTGTTGAATTTTCATCTCCTCCTCCAGTTCAGCTACAGTCTTGATGGTTGGAAGACCCAAAGCTGGAGGGATGCCAGACTGGGAGAGTCCAGGAATCTGCCCTAAAGCGTGACCCACACCATTAGACGGAGAGTGTTGAATAACTGGACGCAGTTTGTCCACACCGGGTGAGGGAGTCCATATGCTATTGGACGGAGAGCCTGGCAGATCGGGTCCCCCCAGCAAAGATGACCCTATGTGGGAGTGACTGGTGGGAACAGACTGGTATCCAATAATGTTGATTGGTGCACTGCTTTGGGCCAAGTTGCTGCCACCCTGCTTGTTGTATCTCCCAAGGCCCAAGTTCTGGAACTCCCCGACCAAACCTGCTTCATTCTAACAACCAGGAAAAATATTACTGTGATTAAGATTTACAAGAAATGAACACAAAATAGGGATTTGTAAACAAGATATTAAACACATTACCTATCCTTCTAAAATGTTTGTGCAGTTTCAAATTTTTTTATGAAAAACTGTTTGGGTTGATTTCACAATGAGCACTCACGGGTAGAGGACTAAACAATACATAAGAAAACAAAATTAACTAATTAATTGAACTTGAAAAGTTATGAAATCTGATTCAACCTACGAAGCAAGACGATTACCAATAGCTACTTTTATTACTACAGTAGGTATTCATAAAAAAATATTTGTCAAATTTTTCTTGCTGATGCCCAAGTGATAATGCAAAAAAAAAAAAAAAAAATTTAAATAAGCCAATGAAGGTAGCTCACCTCTTGTCTCAAGGCGTCGTGGAAATCCTGGTGTTTGTTACTTCTGCGTCCGGCTTCTGTGAGAGATGCCATCTGTTCATGGCACTCCTCCCAGTCCCCGTCCACAGCCGCTGAGCCGAAGGTTTCATCGTTGAGAGCATCATATTCCTCATCCTCGGTTAGCCCTACTTCCAGGGCTCCATCCTCAGGCTGTTGTGAGGTCACATTAATATGAATTCACTTCACATGGAGCTCACTGTACAGTACCAATAATGTTCCACACGCTTAATATTATATCTCCCTATCTTGTATTATTGGGTTTTGTGTTATTAATGTAAGTATTTTAATATTAAACTCTTACAGTACTGTACATGGTAATCAACACGTGTCTGTGCACACTTATGGATGTTTTCTGTGTGAATTTCACCCCAACCTGATGTTTTGGACAACCAGAAGATTAGCCCCCAAATTTATTTATCTTCGAGAATAACAACTCTAAATCTATCTCGGGAAAAAGGGTTAGGTTAGGTTTGTGTTAGGACAATTAATCTTAAAGTGAAATAAGCTGAGAGATTAATCTTCAATTAATCCTATTTTTTAATAAAAAAATCCTTGGCATTTAATTAATAAATAGTATTGAAATTACTTAAAAGTAGCAAAGTACTCATGACTTTTGACACCAATAAAATATCAGTGTCTGACTTTAGCAAGAATTAACAAGTGTGTTAAATACTGAAGTGTGGCATTACCCAGCTGTTCTGCCATAACTAGACATAGTTTGGGGATGTCTTACTCAAACTGCTGATGGTGCATAGCAATTGGACCCTTGCAGTTTGTTAATTTACAGTCATTATTTTCTTGTTCTAGTACCAGATTTGTATTCTAACCATTTTTAAAAAAGAAAAAGTAGCAATTAAATGGTATGGATCTGTACAGTAACTTCTCCACATTAACTATACAGTACATACATAAGGGTCATTGGGTTAATCAAATCTTGTCAAGTTCTCTCTTAACAGCTGAAAATTGAATGACTTCATAAACCCACCAACCTGGCCTAATTTACTGACAACATGATGAGTACAAATTCTCAGCCATAGTGAGAAAATATGACAACTTTAGTGTCCACAATGACATCTAACCTATGTCTGTACAGTCAGCCTAGGAAAATCTGCCACAGGGACCTGTATGATTACCCAGGGTGTAAGAAAATCGTTGGTTAAGATTCGTTTTAATGTCCCCACCAGTTTACTAATTATGTTATTTTTTTACAAATTGCCCGTAATATCCCACAATATTTTTTGGTCCAGTTCTAGGCATACCTCATCATTTCTAACAACTTTTCTTAGTAACGTTTCCATTGCAATTGATTAGTTTTCGAGAAAATCAAATTAATTTGTTTGGGTCATCAAATAGTTTCCAAGTCCAGTGTTGATGTTACCCAAGTCCTCAGAGAGCTCCTGTGTGTTTGTATGTTGTTACGAGTCTACAATACACAAGAATGTCGGGCTCGTTCAAAAAACATCTATAACCATTGGAAAAACGTAAGTTTCATGTCCAAAACCATCATGGGCAACTTATAAAATTTACCCTTTAAATAACAGAAATCTTCAATCTTATTTCTAAATATTATTTGTTTCTATAATGAGAAATAATGTACACTGTAATTCTACACAGGAAAATTGCAAACAGGAGACAAAAGGCGGAATTGTAAGGCGTTTTCGATGCACGGAATAGCTAACGCGTTAGCTATTCTGTATGAGCAGACACTGCTTTTGATTTGTGCACATGACACTTTAGCGAACACCTCCATGAGGCGTTAGCCTTTTGCAGGGCCCGAGCGGCACAAATAGCTAACAACCAATCAACGATTTCTCCCGGTGAAAATAACGCGGATCATGGCCGCTTATGGAGACTATTTTGATTAATATTGAAGAGTTATGGGCATTTAAGGCAATAAAAAACACTGTGATATAATAATCAAAATAATTCTCTATGCAGTAGTATATTGGACAGGACCTAAAACAAAGCCTAAGGCATGAAAGAATTGAAAAGGATTGTGCCTAGTTGAAACCTGTTTAGGCTCCGCCCCTTTTACGTGGGTACTATCCGATTTCATTAGACGTTGGTGACTTTTGTGTAAAAATATTGATAATTACTCAAATATGATTAAAACTTTAATATTACTCGTAAAATACTTTGGATAAGGGAGAAAAATTTATTACCAAAAATTAAGACATAACGAACCTGAAATTCGTCATATTGCATGTTTATGTATGCGAACAGCTGTAAACAATGTAGCAGCGAGACGAGAGGTATGTAGTGTGGTTTAAAGCTCCCACCATGGAGTTCAGACCACCAACCTTCACAACGGGCCCAATTTTTTGTGTTATTCTTATTTATTATTGACAGATTGACTTTTTTCCCTTTTTGTCTTTCTTTCCATAATTTTCTATATATTTTCTTCACTATTTCTTTCCGTATTGTGTCTTAATAACAGTTCTTATAATTTTATTGTTTTCTGAAGACTTGTACGACAGTTATTCCCAAGACGCAGTGAAATGTTGTATTTTTTAATGGCAGTCCGGGAAAGCTAACGCGTTAGCTATTCCGTGCATCTTAAAACGCCTATATATTATGGTTGTGAAAAAACACTCAAGACATTTTGGATATGTTGAATACATATCTGCCTCATACACTAATTCACATAAATAACTTTTTGTAAATTCATTTTACATATTTTCAAAACGATTCTCATAAATAAAACCATGGTGAGGAACACTTTGCTTTGTGATTAATAATGTATTCAGTTCTATTGTCATCCTCTCCACCCACTGTCAGTTTACTAATGCCATTACATGTCATTCGAAAGGACATCCTGCCGATCCATTCACTAATCCTCTTAACTGACGTAACAGGGAAAAATAGTGTTACTTTGTTTAGCAACATTAACGTCATAATCTGACCTTCGATCACACCCCCAGGCACCTCTGGCATTATACATACACGCCTCTTAACACTTATTACTTTTGAACACACTTAACCCACGGGAGGATAATGTCCTCCAATCCTCCATACAACATTAGGAACTAGTATATCAATGTTAGAAGAAAAAATATGCAGTTGCAGGTGCAATAATGTACACCAATACAGATTGAGATTTTTCGGTCCCACTGCTTCGTTATCCCTTTCAATTCTCCTTAATAGTCGAGAAATATCTGGTTATGTCCTACAGAATATTTAGCTAAACTACTTAAGAACACTTGATTGAACTTTCAGGTGACTCTCACCGGGATCGAAGCGTCAAATTCGAAGAAATTGTCGGAATCCATAGCACTTTCTCCAATACCGGGTCATGGTTTCCATCACCGACGAGTTCCAATGTTTTTCCGAGGCTTCAGTGCGACTCCACTCTTTATCACAATATTAATAGTTATTATTTTTAAAATGTAATTCCTTATTTACTCAAATATATTTATTGCATTGAAAATAATCTAAAAGATGAACTTAATTTTTACTAGAATATATTATTGAAAAATCAAATTTTATAAGATTGTTGGTCTTAAAGGTGAGTAATAAACTAGAGCATTGGATTGTTTTACCCAATGGTGAAGTGTCTATAAATAAGGATTCAGGAGTAACGTTAGAGGATTAAAGCTGGTTAATAAAGTTATATATGGTACGGTAAATGCTATCTGTCAAAAATGGCAATTAAGACAATTAACAACGATCATTTATGGGGCCTATCACGAAAGGTACTTATGACCTAACAAAAGTTTTATGCAATACAATGTTATTTATTAGATGATCGTGTGACTTGTTAGATTCAGCACCATTATATCTAATCAATTTGCACTATTTTATTTTTATTTTTTATTATTTACATGATTAATATTACTTGGTTGATTTAGACTTAGTCCTAACAATTAGTTGATTAAATTTACAATTTGGTCAATTTACACTTGATTTAGTTGATTACGAAGTATTGTAGGGTAGGGAGATCCACTACAGTATCGCCCATTTCAAGTAGTTTCCTCATTGCACTAAGCGCTAAAAAGATCGAGACTAGTTTTGTTGTACATGAATACGTAATTTTTGTTTATTAGTAAGAAGTGTTTATTTAATATATAATCACATCATGTACAGCTAATAAAAGGGGTGAAATTATAAATAAAACAATGAATGAATACAAGTAAATAAATAAGCGACGGTCTTCTTAAATACCGAAAAAGGAATTAACAGGTAAATAGACCAAAGCTGATGGGTGTGCTGGTGACGTAACAAAATTTCCGGCAACAGGCTTGATTCTTCCGGTGTCAGAAACAAGGACATTTAAAGGCGTTTATTGTAAGGCGTTTCAGAAGCAGGAAAAAGCTAACGCGTTAGCTATTCTGTCTGCGCAGACGCTACTGCTGACTTATCCGCATACAACTTTCAGAGGGAAAAGCTAACACCTCGATCAGCGTTAGCGTTTGCAGCGGACAAATCTCTCTCTCTTTATATATATATATATATATATATATATATATATATATATATTGTAACCGCCAATCAGACGGTTAGAGGGTGAATAATACTTCTCACGTCGTACACGAACATTATAATTAGGTCAAACCTGTTGAATACAATTCATTTAGTATTTCAAATAAGTCATACATAGGCACTCTTACATAAATGTTTAATCCAATATATATGGCTATGTAATTAGTCTAATCTGAACACAAAAACAATGACACAGTCTACCTGTGTACACAATAAGTAGGCCTACTAGTTAAACTTACGTGTTGAAAGTCTAGAGAGAAGCCCGCTGTTGTTTGTTTGTTTCATAAATGACATGCCTGACGTTGTACACTCCTCCATACAAATTTTTGCCGATGATGGCAAGTTATTTCGGGAAATTAAGAACCAAGCAGACTGTGAAGAGCTGCAGAAGGACCTCTGTGGGCTCCAGGAATGGTCGAAGAAATGGCTGCTGAGATTCAATGTCACGAAGTGTAAGAGGATGCACCTGGGGCGTACCAACGGTAAGGAGGCGTATCATATGTCCCAACGGGATGAAGAAAATGCACTAGTTGAGACTGTGTGTGAGAAGGATCTAGGTGTGTATGTTGACAATGAGCTGAAGTTCTCGGGCCATTGTGAGAAGAAGGTAAATCAGGCAAATAAATTATTGGGTCTTATAAGAAGGTCGTTCAGATATCTAGACGGTCCGTCCTCGTGACGATCTTCAGGAGTGAAGTGCTTCCCCATCTGGAGTACTGTCACCCCATCTGGTCCCCGAGATATGCTAGGGACTGTCAGTTGGTTGAAAATGTTCAAAGGAGGGCCACCAGACTGGTGCCTGCACTTCGGCACCTCAGCTACCCTGAGAGATTGGAGCGCCTGAACTTGCCTAGCTTATACTACAGACGGGCAAGGGGGGACCTAGTTGAGATGTATAAGCATCTCAGGGGGCACTACTCAGTTGAGTGTCCTTACTTGGAGCTGGGGGACGCTCGCCCCACAAGGGGTCACAGCTAAAGATTGAAGAAGCCGCAAGTCCAGAAAACTGTGAGGGCAAACTTTTTCGGAGTGAGGGTTTTAAACTCTTGGAACAATCTACCAGAGAGTGTTGTGACGGCACCGAGTGTGAGCTCTTTCAAGAGAAGACTTGACTAACACTGGAGCGGGTTCAGGTACATTCAGGAGCTGGTGCATGCCCACCCAGTATTTGCCAACAGTGCGTGACAGAGACGTGACCGATCGCCCGGGCGGCTAGTGAGCCGATCTTTTGGTGAAGAATATAAATGAAAAGAGAAGTGACCGATCGCCCAAGCGGCTAACAAGCCGATCAGTGGCGAAGAGGATAAAAGTAAAAAGTAAAAGACTCTAAGATATGGGTAGCTATACTGAAATGCCCACCATATAGCCTGGCCCCTTGGCTGGTCAGCTATGGCTGAGTCAGGTGATTATAATTATACATAAACAAACTTCCTTCACACCCTCCAACCTCCTTCTGGGCCTCTCATCTTCAACCATCTCAACACTCTACATTGTGAGTTACAGCCTAACATAACATTTGTTTATGTCATCATAATTATGTACCGCTTACGGTAACACCCACTCCGTTGAGCGTTCACGCTCAAAACCAGATCAGGCCTTTGATACTTAAGTTTGTCACGTTCATGCGACTATGCTGCCCTCAGGCTGGTAGTATTTAACTTTGTCACGTTCTCGTGACTAAGCTGCCCTCAGGCTGGTGGTATTTAACTTTAATTTTGTCACGTTCTCGTGACTAAGCTGCCCTCAGGCTGGTGGTATTTAACTTTAATTTTGTCACGTTCTCGTGACTATGCTGCCCTCGGGCTGGTGGTATTTAACTTTGTCACGTTCTCGTGACTAAGCTGCCCTCAGGCTGGTGGTATTTAACTTTAATTTTGTCACGTTCTCGTGACTAAGCTGCCCTCAGGCTGGTGATATTTAACTTTAATTTTGTCATGTTCTCGTGACTATGCTGCCCTCAGGCTTGTGGTACTTATCAGTTCCTTAGGACATCTCGGTCCTTTGACGTTCGGACATCACCATCTTCATGTGTGGATACCCAATTCATTCTCCTGGCCGACTCCGTCAGCCCTTTCCATTGCTCCCTCCAACAAGCATAATTTTGTCACAGGTCGTAACATTGTGGACGTCGTCATCTTAACCACTGCCTGTCGGACAAGTCCATCCTCGCCAGCCTTGACTTCCTTCACTCGACCAAGGTGCCATTTGTTGCGTGGACTATTTGCTTCTGCTATAATGATTAGGTCACCAGGGCGAAAGTTGCGCCGTGGTCTGAAATGCACTTGTCGAGTTCTGAGTTGAGGGAGGTACTCCGTCAGCCAGCGCTTCCAAAATTGATCTGCAAGGTACTGGACATGCTTCCACCTTCTGTGGCATGATTCGCCTATTGACCTTCCACCTAAGGGAAGATTACCCTTTTGACTTAAGTGCAAAAGATCAGCAGGAGTGAAAGCCTTTAGATCATTTGGAGTGTTTGGAACCGGGGTGATTGGCCTCTCGTTAACTATGGCTTCCACTTCACAGAAGTGTTTGCAGACGTTCATCGTCTAAAACTTGTGAGCCCACAATCGCCTGCAGAACCTTCTTTACTGTGCGAATCTGCCTTTCCCATACTCCCCCCATGTATGGGGCAGCTGGTGGATTGAAGACCCAGTCAATATCTGCTTTCAGTAAGGCACCTCTGAGTCTGTCATCTTGCTCCCAACTTTTCATAGCCAGTTTGAGCTCTTTGGCTGCCCGTACCATGTTTGTCCCATTATCCGACCTAATACGCTCTGGTGTACCTCTGCGTCGTGAGAACCTTGTTATTGCGTTGAGGAAGGCATCTGCGTCTAATGAGGCCAAGACTTCTAGATGAACAGCCCTAATAGTTAGACATGTAAACAGACATCCCCAGCGCTTGACCTGTTTCCTCCCTACCTTGATAATGAATGGACCAAAACAGTCCGTTCCAGTGTAAGCAAATGGTGCCTTTCCAGGAGTGACACAATCTATTGGTAAGTCAGCTTGCCTTTGATGCCAACTTCTCCAGTTGTTCCGTCGGCACACTACACAGCGTCGTATGATTCTATCAAGCAAGCGTCTGCCCTGGGGAATCCAATACCTTTGCCTCACACACGCCATCGTGTGTTCTCGTCCGGTATGTCCGGCTCTCTCTTCGTGCATCTCCTGCACTATGATTTCGGTGAAGTGGTGGTCTCTAGGCAGCAAGATTGGCTCCTCACCACTTCGCCCAAGAAGGGTTCCTTTTATTCTTCCCTTTGATCTGAGCAACGTTCGCTCGTCCAAGTAAGGTTCCAGTTTATATAGCTTATTGTCCTTCGGCAGCTCACCCTTTATGACAGTTTGGATTTCTTTCTCATAAGCCTCTATCTGCACCAATTCTATAATTGTCTGCTCAGCCGACTGTAGTTCCTCAGTGCTTAGCCTCTTCAGTTTGAGGCGCAGGTCTGCGGTCCTTGTACTGGACCCAAGCCACCAAATGAACCTTTTAATGCATGCCACCCCTTTCACCAAGCGGTACCGTGATGAGTACCTGAGCCACAGTTTGGCGAGGGACCACTTTGACTGCTCGCTCACTGCCAGAGCAACTACAGATCTCTGGTGTACTTCTCGTTTCACTTCCAGTAAGTCGTTCAGAACTGCTGGCAGTTCCTTTCTCTTTGGCCACCGTTCTTCAACACTGAGTAGAAAGTCAGGACCTCGTATCCACCGAGATCCTGCAACCAGGTCCAGGACAGGTAATCCCCTAGTTGCATCATCTGCTGGGTTCAGCTATGTGCCGACATGTCTCCACTGGTCAGTTCTTGACTGCTCTTGTATGACTGCTATCCTGTTGGCTACAAACGTTTGAAATCGTCTGTTCGAATTGGCGATGTACTGCAAGACTACCATGCTATCCGTCCAAAAATAAGATTCGTGTATGGTCATGGTCATTTCTCGGCGAATCGTTCGATCAGCGTTCACTGCCAGGACAGCTGCACAAAGTTCCTGCCTTGGTATTGTCAGTTGCTTGAGTGGGGCCAGCTTGGCCCGTCCGTACACGAAAGAGCACTGGATACTTCCGCCAGAGTCTACCATTCTCAGATAGGTCACCGCACCGTAAGCAGCCTGCGATGCATCGCAGAAGGTGTGCAACTGTGCTGAGATGATTTCTTTAGCACATGCTGTTTTTAGGCATCTGGGTACCCTTAATTTCCCTAGGTGGGCCAGTTCTCCTAGCCAGGTGCTCCAGGTCGTGTGATTAACAGCCGACAAAGGTTCGTCTCACCCTAATCGACGCCTGCATTCACACTGAAATAATATTTTAGCCCTGATGATGAATGGGGCCACGAACCCCAGTGGGTCATAACTAGAACTGACCAGTCTTAGTACTCCTCTCCTGGTCGCTGGCCTTGAGTTTGGTTGCACCTTGATGGCGAGCTGATCACCTTCCAGGAGCCACCTAACCCCCAGAGCTCGCTCCATTGGCAATTTGTCTTGCCTCAGATCAATTTCCTTCAGTGCATTTTGCCTCTCCTCCGGTGGGATGGTAGCCAACACTCCTTTGTGATTACTGGCCCACTTAGTTAACCGAAATCCTCCACACGCCAACAGTCTTCGAAGCTGACACGCTAACATTGATGCTTCATTTGATGAGTCCAGCGACATGAGCAGGTCGTCAACGTAGAAGTTGACTTCCGCTTGCGCCACCATGTCGGGAAACTCGGATCTGTGGTCTTGGAATGTGCGCCGGAGAGCGTAAGTTGCACATGAAGGGCTCCACACCCCACCAAAGATGTGCACCTTCATCCTGTAAGTTACTGGCTCTCTACTCAGGTCCCCTTTCTCCCATCAGAGGAATCTTAACGCATCTCGATGTTCTGGCGCTACATGGATTTGATGGTACATAGCCTCCACATCTGCCATGATGGCTGTAGTTCCTTGGCGAAACCTAAACAGGACTCCAAGTAATTTGTTGTTAATTTGTTGTTGAAGTCTGGACCTTGTAGTACCTGGTCGTTCAGCGATGTCCTTTTGTGTTTGGCTGCACAGTCAAAAACTATGCGTACTTTGTTTGGCTTATTTGAGTTCAACACCGGGTGAGGAGGCAGATACCAGACCAGTCCAGTATCTGACTCCAACTGGCACTTAGGCACTGATTCAGCATATCCTTCAGCAAGCAGTTTATTTATTTCCTCTACGTATCCTTGTTGCAGCCGTGTGTCCTTGGATAATCTCCTTCGAAGCCCATCTAGTCGACGCTCCGCCACGGCCTTGTTGTTTGGGAGTTCCGTGTTCTCATTACGGAACGGTATGGGAAATTGGTAATGACCATTAGTTTTGATGCCTGTCTCTGACCATAGCCTCAACACTCTTTTGTCCTCAAGTGAATGAGCTGCTGACTGCAAGGCTCCTGTGTCCCCACTTTCCAGCTCCCAAAAATGCTTAACTTGTCTTTCCAGACGGGTTTCAGGACTCACGACAGTTTCGGTCATCAGGCATCCTGACATGCAAACTCCTTGTGCGTCTTGGTGTCCCACCGGTCCATTTACCGTCCAACCCAGTCGCGTTTTTATGGCGAATGGCATTCCATCCCTTCCTGCTCTGACCTCCAAGGGTACCAGGGCCTGTGGCACATCTTGTCCTATCAGAATTTTTATGCTGTTGCTCTGCAATTCTGGCAATTCCACACCTTGCAGATGGGTCCACCTTGAGATATCACTTGCGTTCGCTACGGAGTTGTGCAGCGTTGTGGGGAAATTTTGTATCATGAGTACTTTCGGGATAAGTATGGTTCTGCCTCGTTTCATGCCTGCGCCAACCACTTCTAGATCTACCTCCGCTGACTCGAGTATCATCTCTTGGGCAAGTGTACCCATGGTTACCAGGGTAGGTGTCCCTTTCACCCTTAGTTTCTGTGCCAGATCTTTGGTGCAATACGACCTGTCGCTGCCTGAGTCCAAGAGAGCTAAAGTTCTGATGTGATTTCGTTGGTGTGAGTCCTTTCCCCGAATCTTCACACTCACTATGGGCAGTACAATCTTGGCATTTTTCGTCGAAAGTCAGATGTCGCTTTCGCAGCTGTATGGGTTTTCATGGGCGTCCTTTGTCCCTGTAGCATAGACATGGCCTATTTTTCCGGCCATTTACGAACTGTCGTTGGCTTTCTGGGCCATGCCACCATCAGAGGTGCCTGCCACTGACTCCTGTTTCACGAGACCTTGAAAATTTCGCTTTACGCCACCCTTGCGTGTGTTTGACATACTTGCAGTAAGTGCCTCCCTTCGTTCTTGATGCAACAGTCTAGAATGCTTCTCTTTGCACCCATCAGTGTCACACCTGAAGCGTGACCAACACTCAGCAACAAGGTGGCCCACTCTCAGACACAAGAAACAGCAACGTAATCTTTTTACCCTCTCTAACCTCTCCCTCACTGACATGCTCCAGAATTCGTCGCACCCTGCTAATCCATGTGCTCTGGAACACACTGGGCACGAGCCTTTTCCAGAGCTTGTTTCTCCTCTATTGCCTTTCGCTTCACTGATAGTCACTAGGCCCACGGCACGTTTGCTTGACGATGATCCTTCTGGTCTTTTCTTACTTCCTTCTTGACTGTCCTCGCTTGATAGCAGAGCCATGTCATCCATCGTCACCGCTTTCTCCTCCAAATATAGCGCTAACCACTTCACCAGCCCTGTTCTGTGTCCTGTCGACTTCTGATAATTTCGTACATCATCCACACAGCGTTCCCTCAATTTTGGGGGAAGCTTAGTCACCAGCGTTCTGAAGGTCTGCCTTGATTCAAGTTCAGACATCAAGTTCAGATTTTCCAGATGGCTTACTGCACCCCATAGCTGAGATGCCAGTTTTCGCAGCCCTTCGTCGTCGAACGCCCCCACTGAGCGAGCGTCTATGAGCCTTTTTACCAGCTGGTCCGCATATGCATACTTATCTCCAAACCTTGCCTCCAGGATCTTGATTGCCTTGTTGTAGGCTCTGTCTGGCTCTAGATAGTTGCATCCCATGATTGCTTGATGTAACTCTTCTCATTCACAAGCATCCATGAGCAGTTGGTACTTGTACTTTTCTGGCACGGCCGCATTTGTCATGTATCGACGGAAGGCATGCATAAAGGTCCAAAACTCCGCCCGCCCTTGTCCTTTAAACTTGGGAAGGGTGGCTTGCGGCATGCGCATCGTAGCCACTAACTCTCTTATTTCTTCACCCTTCCCTGATTCTCCCTGTGGATGCATAATTGTGACTTGAGGCGCTTTGTTTGCAAGCATTGGCGGTAAAGACGATGCCATTTTTCTCGACATTGACCGATGTCTGTTGCTGGGTTTCTTCCTGTACTATTGGCTTCTCATAATTGCTGGAGTTCTCTGTCGAAGGCTGTGAGCTGTCACTTCTTCGTGTTAGTGCTGATGTCTCTTGACCCACCACCATTCCAGTGTGCATCGTTTTCATCCACCCTGCCTTAAGCTCTCGCAGGGCTCGGTTTACTTCATCCGATGCTGCCTCAGCTCTGGCCACTGCTTGTTGATAATACAATTCCCTACTGTGACCTTCACGTGGATCTCCTGGTATTGCAAGCTCATTTCCTGTTTCACCACGCTCTGATTGTACCTCGGCGGGCGGATCCATTGTCATTAGGTCAAAATGTTTGCTTCTATCTAGGTCCGACTCTCCTTCCATGTCATCAATATACCCAATCTCCGACATCTTGCTTATTCAGGTAATTTGAATTGCGTTCGTTTCCACCACTCTTGAATCAGGGCTCGTTCATGTGCCTCGTCATACATAAGAGCATAAGAACATAAGAAAATAAGGAGTCTGCAATAGGCCGGTTGGCCTGTGCATGGCAGCTCCTGTCGAGAGTTACTACCACTCTCTATCATCCATGAATCTATCTAGCCTCCTTTTGAAACTTTCCAGAGTTCCCGCACTTACTACAAAGTTGGTAAGCTTGTTCCACTCGGCCACCACCCTATTTGTAAACTAGTTTCTTCCTATCTCCCTCCTAAACCTAAACTTATCCAACTTGAATCCGTTGCTCCGAGTCCTATCCTGCTCGGATATTATAAGAACTTTATCTATATCCCCTTTATTGATTCCTTTCACCCACTTAAATACTTCTATCATATCTCCCCGCACTCTTCGTCTTTCTAGGGAATGTAAGTTAAGTTTCTTTAACCTCTCCTGATATGGAAGGTTTCTAAGTCCCGGAATCATTTTTGTCATTCTTCGCTGCACCGACTCTAGTGAATTTATATCCATTCTATAATAGGGGCACCAGAACTGAACCGCATAATCGAGGTGCGGCCTGACTAGGGCAAGATATAGTTGCAATAAGACCTCTGCACTCTTGTTACTTACACTTCTAGATATAAAACCCAATACTCTGTTTGCCTTATTTCGAACATTAACGCACTGTTTTCTAGGCCGTAGGTCCGGGCTTACAAGTACCCCTAGGTCTCTTTCACAAGTCGACTTCTCTAGGTTGATGTTGTTAAGGCTGTATACATTATAAGTATTTGTTCTTCCAATATTAAGTACGCTGCACTTGCTGGTGTTGAATTTCATTTGCCATTTTTCAGACCACCCCTGCAGTTTATTTAGATCCTCCTGTAATGCATTTGCATCCTGCCCTGAATTAATTTGCCGCCCTATTTTGATGTCATCCGCAAACTTGCTTATGTCACTGCTGATCCCAGTATCTAGATCGTTTATGTAGATTATGAACAAGAGTGGGCCTAGTACTGACCCCTGGGGAACCCCACTGGTTACACGGCCCCACTCAGATTTAACACCATCTACGCTGACCCTCTGCGTTCTATCGGTGAGCCATGATTTTATCCAATTTAAAACTTTCCCCTCGATACCATGAGCCTTAATTTTTCTGAGAAACCTCTGATGCAGTACTCTGTCAAATGCTTTGCTAAAGTCTAAGTAAATAACATCGTAATTTTCGTCATCATCGCCTACCTCGAAGACAAGATTTTCCCTTTGTAAACCCATGTTGAGAGTCGTAGATTAATGTGCTTATCTCTAGATGCGATCAGATGCTATCTGCTATAATTGATTCAAGAAATTTCCCCACTACTGACGTCAAACTGATCGGCCGGTAATTTGACGCTGATGCTCTGTCTCCCTTTTTGAATATGGGTACTACATTTGCCTGTTTCCACAAGTCTGGCACAACTCCAGTGTCTAATGATTTTGTAAATAAGTTTACGAGGGGTCCGCTAATCTGTTCCCTACACTCTTTCAAGACTCGAGGGAAAATTTCATCCGGCCCTGAGGATTTTGTCTTCTTTAGTTTATTTATCTTCTTCAGAACATCCTCTTTTCTGGTAGTGATATTCTTTAATTTCTCTTCTTCCTTTCCCTTAAATATCAGTTCCACCTCTGGAATTTCATCGCAAATTTCTTCTGTGAAAACTGATAAGAAGTAGCTGTTCAATGCTTTGCTTATTTCTTCACTGCCATTTATCACTTCTCCCCTACCTGACTTTAAAGGCCCAACTTTGTCCTTGACTTTGGTTCTATATACCTGGAAAAATCCCTTGGGATTTGCCTTGGATTCTCTTGCTATTTTGATTTCATAGTCTCTCTTTGCTTTCCTTACATTTTTCTTAACATTCCTAGTTTGTTCATTATACCTGTTTCTGAGCTGCTCCTCCCCTCCCTTTAATTTCTTATATATTCCTTTCTTTATTCCTATGTCATGTTTAAGTTTTCTGGTCATCCACCTTGGCTCATTCTTATTTGACCTAATTTTTCTGTATGGTATATTTTGTTCTTGTGCTTTATGTAGTATACTAGTGAATATATTATAGTCATGATCAATTGTTGTGTCATCTATGACCTCACCCCTTCCTACTGGGAACTGACGTGACTGTTCCCAGGTGACCTCACCTAGGTACCTTCTTAACCCCTGATAATCCGCCAACCGAAAGTTTGGGACTCTGACCATATTGTCATTGTTTTTCGTTTCCCAATTTAGGGTGAACCTGATTTCTCTGTGATCACTGTTACCTAGTTCTTCCCCTACTGTGATATCTCTGATAATATTTTCTTTATTTGTTAATACTAGGTCTAATATATTGTCACCTCTAGTAGGTTCTGTAATTAGTTGTTTCAAAAAATTGTCCTGTACTGCGTCTAGGAAGTCTTCAGATTCATAGTCGCCTACAATGTTGTCCCAGTCAATATTTCTGAAGTTGAAATCCCCCATAATGCATAGGTTGTTATATTTTGCTGCCCTACTCATTTCCTGCCATATGGGCTGAGCTGCTTCTTTGCCAAGACTTGGGGGCCTGTAAATCACTCCCATAATTAGTTTTTCTCTTCCTTCCGTGATTTCTACCCACACAGACTCGGTTCCTATTTCACCCTTTATTGAATTATTAATACAACATTTTAATGTATCCTTGACGAAGAGTGCGACCCCTCCCCCCTTCCTACCTTCCCTGTCCTTGTGAAAAAGGTTGTACCCTTCTATGTGGTACTCTGATAAAAAAATTTTGCTCGCCAGATTCATCCAAGTTTCGGTGATTGCTATGACGTCTACATTCTCGGTACATACAACCGCTCTCAGCAAGTCTATTTTATTTCTAACGCTCCTACTGTTTGTATAGTATACATTTAAACCTACCCTTCCCTGGTCCTGTTTTACCCCTTGTCCTGAGCAACTAATTTTACTTCCCAGGACCTGCTTGTTTTTTGACTCCCACTTTCCCCGACCTCTCTCTACTGGCGAAACCCCCCCTTCGGAGTGACAATTTCACGCTCCAGGGATGCAGACAACGTCTTTACCCCCTCACGAGACAAGTGTACTCCGTCGCGACAGTACAGGTAGTCGTTGCCAGTTATCAATGAATGCCCAACCATTGTTTGCACAATGTTTTTCCAGTCGGCAATTTATAGCAATTGCCCTGGACAGCCATTCACGACCAACCCCTCTTCTAGGCAAGACACCACATATTATCGGGATCCCTCCCCTATCTCTAATCTTCCCCAGCGCCTCCATATACCTCTTGAAAAGTTCCTCACTCCTAACCTTACCTATGTCGTTTCCTCCCACACTAAGACACACTACTGGATTGGTACCCTCCCCTGACAAAACCCTGTCTAACCTCTCGGCTACATGCCCTATCCCAGCCCCAGGAAAACACACCCTAGTTCTACGTTTTCTATCTCTCGCACAAAAAGCCCTATCTACAAACCTCACCTAGCTGTCCCCAACTACCACGACCTTACCTGTGGGCAGGGTTTGTACAACTGCCCTTTCCTCTCCTTGATCCATATCATCCTGCCTCTTCTCTTCCTCGCCAGCTTCCTGCAGCACCTGGTAAGGGTTACTACACTCCACACCCTGGTCAGCTTTCCTGAGCCTGACCCTAGTCCCCTTGGGGACAACCACTCTCCACGCCTGCTCCTCCTTCGCAGGTGTCCTGCTAGGCAGGACACCTACCTGAAGGAGTTCCGTCCTGAGGGTTTCATTTTCCCCCTTTAGAGTGTCAACCTCACTCCTCAACTGCCCCAGCTGCCTTAACAGAGTGGCAAGGAGGTCGTCTTTCCCCACACTCCCCTCCTCTTCCCCCAAGACACAACGATCCAAGGCGGCCATTTTCCTTGGTTTCTAACGGGAGCACTTTCGGGCACGACCTTCTCCAAGCTGGGTCAGAGGTCAACTGATATCATTACAGACTTTACATTGATATTTGGGTTATTTACAAAGCAATATCACTTCACTCAATTATGACTGCTAATTGTGTTCTGCACTTACGCCAGACAACAATAATGACAATGTGTTTTCATTCTCATATGCACTACACTGGGAGTGATGAAGACCACCCAGACAAGACTATTTTCTGGACTAACAAGGTTTAACTATTATCGATGCGAAAAGTATACGGACGTTGCACTGCACTTGCTCGCCACTGGATACACACTCATCCACACCCACACGCTACACTAAGAGTGGCTGAGCTCACTCTGACAACATTATTTTCTTCAATAACAAAATGTTCAAGTATTATCGCCACTATAAATCTACGGGCGTTGCACTGTAATCCGTGGCACTGGGAACACGCGCGCGCGCGCGCACACACTCACTCGCATCCCTCCCTTGGGTTGAGTTGAGTTGACCTTGGTTACTGCTGCCCGCGCGTTGGTTCAAGGTAGCACTGCTACACGGTAGACATTCACGTTTGACTGTAACCGCCAGTCAGACGGTTAGAGGGTGAATAATACTTCTCACGTCGTACACGAACATTATAATTAGGTCAAACCTGTTGAATACAATTCATTTAGTATTTCAAATAAGTCATACATAGGCACTCTTACATAAATGTTTAATCCAATATATATGGCTATGTAATTAGTCTAATCTTAACACAAAAACAATGACACAGTCTACCTGTGTACACAATAAATACTAGTTAAACTTACGTGTTGAAAGTCTAGAGAGAAGCCAGGGTAGGTGTTGTGTGGGGTATGAGATTGTTTGGTTCACACTCAGGATGGGATGGAGAAAGGAAACTCACAATGTGCTCTCTATATACATGTTGTATTGGATGTACAATGCAGCTTGGTGCTGGGAAGGCAGCATGGTTACAAGCGTGATGTAGAGAGAGCTGGTTGGTGAGGACGCTCAGAGAAGGACAGCTTGTGGGTCGCCATGCTCGCCAGCAGGAGAGAGGACCGCCAGGCAGGCGGAGGAGCGAGGGAAGGCCGCCAGGCAGGCGGAGGTGTTGCTGGCTGGTTGGTGTAGGTAGAAAAAGAGACAGATCACCACGAGGTCAGGTCTTAAATAGCGGGGGTAGGCGTGGCTTAGCAGTTGACCCCCGCTCCGTGGTGTATGGCGGCGCTGGTTGACCTAGACCACGAGGCATACACTGGGGAATTGGTGGGGTCGGCTAGGCAGCGACAAACAGCGTTTGTAGGGGAGAATTCCACTACAGTTGACTCTAAGATATGGGTAGCTATACTGAAATGCCCACCATATAGCCTGGCCCCTTGGCTGGTCAGCTATGACTGAGTCAGGTGATTATGATTATACATAAACAAACTCCCTTCACACCCTCCAACCTCCTTCTGGGCCTCTCATCTTCAACCATCTCAACACTCTACATTGTGAGTTACAGCCTAACATAACATTTGTTTATATGTCATCATAATTATGTACCGCTTGCGGTAACATATATATATATATATATATATATATATATATATATATATATATATATATATATATATATATATATATATATGGAGCACCTTAGCTTTCGTCTTTATTTAAGACATCTTTAGAGGCAAATTTTATTACACCAGGATGATTTTAATAAATGAGTAGCAATGTGTTTTTTTAAGTGTTTATTTGACCTTAACTTTAACAAATTAAGAGTAAATACGTCTGTTCTCTCTCTCTCTCTCTCTCTAAATAGGAAGAGCATGAATATTGGGTGACACATAATCAAGTTGTTACGTTAGTCATACTGTGACATAATCAAGTCGTTACGTTACTCATACTGAGTATGATTAACATACATTAACATAACTAATTGTATATCCGTTGGCCAATATCCTCACTCTTCGTTCTGTTATATCCTTATTACTACTGTATTTCATTCTTGACGTTGACATGTCACAAGAAGAAATTCCTGGCGATGTCATGATGTCAGCCACGAAGTGTGAGAGGATGCACCTGCGGCGTACCAACGGTAAGGAGGCGTTGTGGGGTATGGGTTGTTTGGTTCGCACTCAGGATGGGATGGAGAAAGGAAACTCACAATGTGCTCTCCGTATACATGTATTGGATGTACAATGCTGCTTGGTGCTGGGAAGGCAGCATGGTTACAAGCGTTGAGTAGAGAGAGCTGGTTGGTGAGGGTGCTCAGAGGAGGACCAGCTTGTGGGTCGCCATGCTCGCCGGCGGGAGCGAGGGCCGCCAGGCAGCAGCAGAGGAGGAGGAGGTGTGTTACTTGAAGACTGGCTGTAGGTAGTAAGAGAGATAGGTCACCACGAGGTCAGGTCTTATATAGCGGAGGTAGGCGTGGCTTAATAGTTGACCTCCGTCATGTAAGGCGGCGCTGGTTGACCTAGACCACGAGGCATACACTGGGGAATTCGCGGGGTCGACTACTCAGCGACAAGCGTTTGTAGGGGAGGAATCCATTACAGCGTATCTTATGTCTCAACGGGATGAAGAAACTGCACTTTTTGAGACTGAATGTGAGAAGGACCTAGGTGTGTATGTTGACACTGAGCTGTAGTTCTCGGGCCATTGCGAGAAGATGGTAAATCAGGTAAATAAATTATTGGGTCTTATAAGAAGACGGGACTAGACGGTCCGTCCCTCGTACCGATCTTCAAGAGTGAAGTGCTTCCCCATCTGGAGTACTGTCACCCTGTCTAGTCCCCGAGATATGCTAGGGACTGTCAGTTGGTTGAAAATGTTCAAAGGAGGGCCACCAGACTGGTGCCTGCCCTTCGGCACCTCAGCTACCCTGAGAGATTGGAGCTGTTCGGTTATGTTCGTTTTTTTTTCCATAGAAGATCTTTGGATGATAGTAAGTAATAACCATACAAGAATTTTTTATGGTGTTACTACAGTGTGCCATCTACAAAGATATCTCCAGTCTAATCTTACCCAACTCAACCTAACCTAATATAACCCAACCAAACCAAACCTAACCTAACCCGACATAATCTAACCCATCCCGACCCGGCCTAACCCATCCCGACCCGGCCTAACTCGACCCGACCTAACCCGACCCGACCTAACCCATCCCGACCCGACCTAATCCGACCCGACCCGACCTAACCTAACCTAATCTAACCCAACCCAATCTAACCCAACCCAACCCAATCTAACCCAACCCAACCCAACTTAATCCAACACAACACGCCCTATTCTAACCTAGCCTAAACATCTTGTAACCTGCATGCTATCGTGGCACCCTTTTTATTTTAATTATACCTGTATTGTTTATATTTTTTAGTTTTCATCTACAATAATAAATCACCTGTAGTGTGCAGGGCATGAAGGGTAAGGGAAATTGCAGGGTAAAACAGTGATACCTGATCATGTCTGTACATGCTTTGTACGTGAAGAAATTAATTATTTGCTGTAAATATGCCACATAAAAATCTACTTTTTCGGTGCATGTTGTCATCTGCTCTTTGTTTCTGTGCAACAACTGACCTGCTCTTTACTTTACTAAGACAGTTATCCTCTTCGCCACTGATTGGCTCGTTAGCTGCTTGGACAGTTGGTCACGTCTCTGTTACGCACTGTTGGCAAGTACTGGGCATGCACTAGCTCCTGAATATATCGGAACCTGCTCCAGTGTTAGTAAAGTCTGGCCTTGAATGAACTCAAACTTTTTGCCGCCACAACACTCTCTGGCAGATTGTTCCAAGAGTTCACAATTCTCACTCCAAAAAAGTTCGCCCTCACAGTTTTCTGGCTTCTTCAACCTTGAGCTGTGACCCCTTGTGGGGTGGCTGTGTGCCAGCTCCAGGTATGTACATTTGACTGAATAGGTCGCCACGTTCATGGTGGTCATATACTCCTATTTGTATTTTTTTTTATATGTGTATTTTTAGCCCTTATCAGCCACTCGGGCAGTTTGTATTGATTCTTTAACAAGAGTTTTATTGTGTATGTTACTGCAAGCGGTACTGAGTATGAAGACACAAACAAACATTATGTTAGGCTGTAAGTCATGTCATGTTTATTGGGTGTGCCTGCCCGTATACAGTATATATATAGTGTTGAGATGGAGGCAGATGAGAGACCCAGAGTAGGTTGAGCTGTTGGGTGGGGATCTTGTTTGTGTATAACAAACCTGACGCAGCGACTTTGAATATGTGAGTGCCCGGCAGGGCACCGCTTCCTCACTGTAGCTATCCCCATCATAGTGCCAACACCTAACCTGTTTCTCCTGAAGACTTTCAACACGTAAGTTTAACTTGTACTTGTTGTGTACACAGGTAGACTGTGTCCATTGCATCGTTTATCATTGTGACGACATAAAAATATGACAAATTAAGTAGGCTACTCATTGTAAGTGTTAAGATTAGACTAATTACATAGCTATGATTGCTATGTAAATATATATATTGGATTAAACATTTATGTATGATTGCCTATGTATGATTTATTTGAAACACTAAAATGAATTGTATTCAACAGGTTTGGCCGAATTATAATGTTTGAGTTTGACGTGACGAGTCTGAATAATCCTGAATAATAGTGAAGGTCTACCGTGTAGCAGAAGGAGCTGATCAGAGCAAACCAAGGTCAACCCAACTCAACCCACTGGAGGGATATGCGTGTGCGTGTGCTCCCAGTGCCACGGAGTACAGTGCAACGCCCGTAGATTTATCGTGGCGATAATATTTGAACCTTCTGTTATTGAAGAAAATAATGTTGTCAGAGTGAGTTCAACCACTCTCAGTGTAGCTTGGCTCACCAACACGCGTCACTCGAGGGACGAGTGTGTGCGTGTGGGTGTGTATGTGTGTATATCCAGTGGCGAGAAGTGCAGTGCAACGTCCGTATATTTCTCGCATCGATAATAGTTAAACCTTTGTTAGTCCAGAAAATAGTCTTGTCTGAGTGATCTTCTTCACTCCCAGTGTAGTGCATATGAGAATGAAAACACGTGTCATTATTGTTGTCTGGCGTAAGTGCAGAACACAATTAGCAATCAGAGTTGACTGAAATGACATTGCTTTGTAAATAACTAAATATCAATGTAAAGTCTGTAATGATATCAGGTGTGAGTGTTAGAGTGTGCTAAGTGAGCGCCAGGTCGACTGTAGCGAAAGGAATAAGACGAGGCACTCGAACGCGCCCTAATAATTTTAGTGAGACAAGGCACATGAACGTGCCCTGATTTATGAGTAAGACAAGGCACACAAACGTGCCCTGATTTATGAGTGGTGAAAACGAACGCAATTCAAATTACCTGAATAAGCAAGATGTCGGAGATTGGGTATATTGACGACATGGAAGGAGAGTCAGACCTAGATGGAAGCAAACATTTTGACCTAATGACAATGGATCCGCCCGCCGAGGTACAATCAGAGTGGTGAAACAGGAAATGAGTTTGCAATACCAGGAGATCCACGTGAAGGTCACAGTAGGGAATTCGATTACCAACAAGCAGTGGCCAGAGCTGAGGCAGCGTCGGACGAAGTAATCCGAGCCTTGCAAAAGCTTAAGGCAGGGTGGATGAAAACGATGCACACTGGAATGGTGGCGGGTCAAGAGACATCAGCACTAACACGAAGAAGTGACAGCTCACAGCCTTCGACAGAGAACTCCAGCAATTATGAGAAGCCAATAGTACAGGAAGAAACCCAGCAACAGACATCGGTCAATGTCGAGAAAATGGCATCATCTTTACCACCAATGCTTGCAAACAAAGCGCCTCAAATCACAATTATGCATCCACAGGGAGAATCAGGGAAGGGTGAAGAAATAAGAGAGCTAGTGGCTACGATGCGCATGCTGCAAGCCACCCTTCCCAAGTTTAAAGGACAAGGGCGGGCGGAGTTTTGGACCTTTATGCATGCCTTCTGTCGTTACATGACAAATGCGGCCGTGCCAGAAAAGTACAAGTACCAACTGCTCATGGATGCTTGTGAATGAGAAGAGTTACATCAAGCAATCATGGGATGCGACTATCTAGAGCCAGACCGAGCCTACAACAAGGCAATCAAGATCCTGGAGGCAAGGTTCGGAGATAAGTATGCATATGCGGACCAGCCGGTAAAAAGGCTCATAGACGCTCACTCAGTCAGGGCGTTCGACGACGAAGGGCTGCGAAAACTGGCATCTCAGCTATGGGGTGCAGTAAGCCATCTGGAGAATCTGAACTTGATGTCTGAACTTGAAACAAGGCAGACCTTCAGAACGCTGGTGATTAAGCTTTCCCCCAAACTGAGGGAACGCTGTGTAGATGATGTGCAGAATTATCAGAAGTCGACAGGACACAGAACGGGGCTGGTGAAGTGGTTAGTGCTATATTTGGAGGAGAAAGCAGTGACTATGGATGACATGGCTCTGCTATCAAGCGAGGATAGTCAAGAAGGAAGTAAGAGAAGTCACAAGAATGTGACAAAATTAAGTATCAAAGGCCTGAGGGCAGCGACAGTCACAAGAAAGAGACAAAGTTAAATACCACCAGCCTGAGGGCAGCATAGTCACAAGAACGTGACAAAATTAAAGTTAAATACCACCAGCCCGAGCGCAGCATAGTCACAAGAACGTGACAAAATTAAAGTTAAATACCACCAGCCCGAGCGCAGCATAGTCACAAGAACGTGACAAAATTAAAGTTAAATACCACCAGCCTGAGCACAGCATAGTCACAAGAACGTGACAAAATTAAAGTTAAATACCACAAGCCTGAGGGCACCATAGTCACGAGAACGTGACAAAATTAAGTATCAAAGGCCTGATCTGGTTTTGAGCGTGAACGCTCAACGGAGTTGGTGTTACCGCAAGTGGTACTGAGTATGAAGACACATAAACAAACATTATGTTAGGCTGTAAGTCATGTCATGTTTATTGGGTGTGCCTGCCCGTATACAGTATATATATAGTGTTGAGATGGAGGCAGATGAGAGACCCAGAGTAGGTTGAGCTGTTGGGTGGTGTAAGGGGATCTTGTTTGCATATAACAAACCTGACGCAGTGAGTTTGAATATGCGAGTGCCCGGCAGGGCACTGCTTCCTCACTGTAGCTATCCCCATCATAGTGCCAACACCTAACCTGTTTCTCCTGAAGACTTTCAACACGTAAGTTTAACTTGTATACTTGTTGTGTACACAGGTAGACTGTGTCCATTGCATCGTTTATCATTGTGACGACATAAAAATATGACATATTAAGTACTCATTGCAAGTGTTAAGATTAGACTAATTACATAGCTATGATTGTTATGTAAATATATATATTGGATTAAACATTTATATATGATTTATTTGAAATACTAAAATAAATTGTATTCAACAGGTTTGACCGAATTATAATGTTCGAGTTTGACGTGACGAGTCTGAGTAATCCTTTAACCGCCCTGATTGGCGGTTATAGTGTATGTGTTTTATTTATTAGCAGCTTTTAGGAGTATTAGAATATTGAAAACGATCGTATTTTTATTAATATTAACAACGTCATTATTTTATGCTGTCAGTCCATTAATTTACATAATACTAGTTGAGCACTTGGAGGCTTTATTAATACATTACACCATAAGACAAGAGGGAAACAGTATTTGTAATACAATACCATAATACAATAAAGTACACATTAGGGCATGAACTACAGATACAAGATTATTATATAGTACATAATATAATAAACTTAAATTTTAATATATATATATATATATATATATATATATATATATATATATATATATATATATATATATATATATATATATATATATATATATATATATATATATATATCTCTTAAAGCATCTTTATCCGAATATTACGAATTTACACGAAACATGAAAACTCTGAAAACCGAAAAAAAAATTTGTGGAGCATTTTTTTTTTTTTAATATTAGCCCATCGGGTCACACAGGTCATTGACCCACATCAGGGCCTGGGGGGTGAAAATGTAATAGTAATAATAATTATAATAATACAATAATAAAGGTAATAATAATAATGATAATACAGTAATAATAATAATTATTCATAGTAAATAAAATTTTTAATAAAAATACACAAAAATAAAATAAGAATGATAACAACAATAATAATAATAATAATAATAATAATAATAATACTGTAATAATGAAATAATAATAATAAAGAATACAAGAACGAAAAAAAGATCAAAAGTGAGAAACATGACCTAGACCTATGAATTATTATGACAATATTATTATACAGTAATTATTATTATTATATTTTAGCCCCCAGGCCCCAATGTGAGTCAGTGACCTGTGTCCGGGTGGGCTGATCCCTGGAGAGAGAGAGAGAGAGAGAGAGAAAAAAAACATTCTGAAATCCAAAAAATTCCAAAAACCGAAATGCATCTGGTCCCAAGGATTTCGGATAAGGGATTGTCAACCTGTATGTGTGTATATATATATATATATATATATATATATATATATATATATATATATATATATATATATATATATATATATATATATATATATATATATATATATATATATATATATATATATATATATATATATATATATATATATATATAAACTTATTTTTTAACAAATAATGGAGCTACTGTAGTATGTGGTCTACAGAGCTGGAACTACTGTAGTATGTGAACTACAAAGCTGGTGCTACCATAGTATGTGGTCTACAGAGCTGGTGCTACTGTAGTATGTGATCTACAGAGCTGGTGCTACTGTAGTATGTGGTCTGCAGAGCTGGTGCTACTGTAGTATGTGGTCTGCAGAGCTGGAGTTGTGTCTACCAGGATGTTTACACTGTAGCATCTATGAACCTAACCTAGGCTGTTAATGGATGCTTTAGTGTAAATATCCCGGTAGACACAACTCCAGCTCGGTAGACCACATACTATAGTGGCTCCAGCTCTGCAGACCACATACTATAGTAGCTCCAGCTCTGTAGATCACATATTACAGTAGCTCCAGCTCTATAGATTGCATACTACAGTAGCTCCAGCTCTGTAAACTGCAAACTACAGTAGCTCCTGCTCTGTAAACTGCATACTACAGTAGCTCCAGCTCTATAGACTGTATACTACAGTAGCTCCAGCTCTATAGACTGCATACTACAGTAGCTCCAGCTGTGTAGACTGCTTTTTACAGAAGCTCCAGCTCTGTAAACTGCATACTACAGTAGCTCCAGCTCTGCAGACTACATACTATAGTAGCTCCAGCTCTGCAGACTACATACCATAGTAGCTCCACCTCTGCAGACTACATATTATAGTAGCTCTAGCTCTGTAGACTGCATACTACAGTAGCTCTAGCTCTGTAGACTGCATATTACAGAAGCTCCAGCTCTGTAGATTGCATACAAAAGAAGCTCCAGCTCTGTAGACTGCATACTATAGAAGCTACAGCTCTGTAGACTGCACACTACAGTAGCTCCAGCTCTGCAGACTACATACTATAGTAGCTCCAGCTCTGCAGACTACATACTATAGTAGCTCCAGCTCTGTAGACTACATACTATAGTAGCCCCAGCTCTGTAGACTACATACTATAGTAGCTCCCAAATAACAATATCAGCATCTATTTGGAAATTGTTTCAATCATCTTTTGGTGTTGTCTGGTGGTGGTGGTGATGATGTAGCCTCTGTCATCTGGTGGTGGTGATGTAGCCTCCTGTCACCTGGTGGTGGTGGTGATGTAGCCTCCTGTCACCTGGTGGTGGTGGTGTTGTAGCCTCCTGTCACCTGGTGGTGGTGGTGATGTAGCCTCCTGTCACCTGGTGGTGGTGGTGCACCTCAGCCTCCTGTCGTCTGGTGGTGGTGGTGCCTCAGTCATATGATGGTGGTGGTGGTGGTGATGTAGCCTCCTGTCATCTGGTGGTGACGTAACCTCCTGTCATCTGGTGGTGGTGCCTCAGTCATCTGGTGGTGATGTAGCCTCCTGTCATCTGGTGGCAGTGCCTCAGTCATCTGGTGGTGGTGGTGATGTAGCCTCTCTACCTAATTATTAAACAGCCTCTAGCTTAATAAAACAACAAAGTTATGGGTGTTTAAACTTCAAAAAACTTTAAACGCGTTTTTCAACGCTTTTTAAATTTGGCACTTCACCTCTCTTCTAATGCTAAGTGCCTCAAATGTTAGAGCATGAAAAAATATTTCAGATTCTCCATAAGTGCAAAAAACAGTAAACAGAGATAGGAAAAGATTACAGTTTATACATTATAAATTATGACACTCATGGCAAAGTTTCCATAATTTAACTCAATTGCCCACAGAGGTGGAATTATGGCTGCACTCTTGAAATATGCCACTGCTCAACAACTCTAATGATTTGCTCAAAATACATTATGCACAGATTGGGCTGATAATATATTGTACATACTAGTGAAGGCCTTTAAAGCCTCCAATATAGCACCATTCAGTTCTTGTGTACTGTCCTTAATAATGGCAATGAAGCATTCATTCCTCCTGTTCACCTGCTTCCTCTTCTTCTCCCTATGACTGGATGTTGATGCTGCTGGTGGTGGCACAGATGATCCTGATGTTGGATCAGTTGATCCAAGTGTTCCTGCTGGTGCAGACGCTGGCATAATTGGTGGTGGTGTCTGCCTTTTCCCTTGAAGACAAACTTTTATCTCCACAACTCATGTTTCTGCTTCAATTTTGGCACACAGATCGACCTGGTTTGTTTACATTTATCTTGGATAAGGTGTACCAACCCTCTAGGGTTGCGGCATTCGTGTTACTAAATAGTAACCCGATGTTCGGAATTGATATTCAAGTTTGACGAATCCATTTGATGGAGTAACCTGACATTCAGGATTGCTCTTCGGACTTGCTGCCCCGAGTGTTTAAAAAATGGCCGATTTTGGGTGTAAACACTGACAACAACAATGGCATCCTACCTCCTCTTGTGTGACCTTATTATTCTTGATTTATATTGTAGAAGGAGCATTCATAAACATTATTTAAAGAATATAATTTGCATTTTTCATTCATTGTATTGTCTTGGGGGGGAAAAGAGGGTAAAAATGCACACAAAAGTTATGAAAAGGTCACACTAGGGAACGCATCTCATTATTATTGCTTTATTTTAATGGTAATTAATGATTCAAGATACGATGATTCACCTTACACTGAAACATTGGAGGACACATTACCGTCGTTATTCGAGGCTTTACTGTACTGTACTTGTTTTTCAATCGGTCACTTTTGTGCTCTACTGAACACCGAGTAATTTGTCTGGTGATCTATTACTCAAAAGTTTGACTAAAAATGCATAAATTAAGAGTAATTTGAAGAATATTAAAAATAGTAAGGTTTTACTGTGTATGATATATAGGAAGCAAAATTACACTTATGAAAATCAAAATTGTTATTTGACAGTATGATTTGCTGCTGTTTATTATTCATCTATAAATTGTGGAAAATGCATTACTCAAATTACATATGTACATTTCTTGAACAAAAGCAATAATTAATTAAATTAAATTCAGCATTGTGTGTGTACAGTATTGAGCTGTAATGAAAATTTGAGTAAAGACCTGAACAGACAAGCTGAAAGCAGTTTTGTGGTTACCCTTTCCACTTTCTCTGGTAGAGGAATTGTGAAAATATATACAGTACTGTACTAGTATGAAGTTTGCACATACTCAACAGCAAATCTACTTTGCAGTTGATTTATTTAAAATATATTACCTTAATATTCATAACCTTAAATATGTCTTGTGGCAGTCAAATATCAGGAATAAAATAAATATTTATTATAAAATGATTATATTTTTGTCTTGAAGTATACAGTATTACAACTTGCTCTGCTTAGATTTCTCTTGATAACAGAAGCATTACATAACCTACAAAAGGATATTTTTTAAAATGAAATACTTGTACAGTACAAACATTCAATGCCCAAAATAAGACCAACATAATTTAAAACTTTAATTCACGGAATATTTTTTTTTACTTTCATTTGACTCCAGTACAGTATTTCAATTGAACAGCATTGTTCCGGAATTCTTGAAGATTCATAAGTTAAATTTCCCTTCTGGGTCCAAGAGAACACATCTTAAGGTAGTCTTAACACTCTTAAGGCCCTAATTGCCCTTACTCATATACAGTACAGAACATTTAGGCAGTAATTAAGGATATTGGCTGGCCAGCAAAATAAACAAATGGATGTTTTGGCGAGTATAAGTTGAAATTACTGTACTAATTACATTTTCAATAAATTTACATTTTGATTTTATAAAACACCATTGCCTAAATTGAATTATACATAAAATGCAAGAATATCCACTTTCCTATGGTGCTAAAAAAGAAAAGAAAACCAAGGTAAATAAAAAGGGTGTAATGGATTTTGGAATATAAAGGGTGGCTCAAAAACAGACTTTAGCTGTATTCTTTTCTCATTATTTCATTCCGAGTCAGTTATTTTCTTAAAAATATTAGTTTTGTAAGATTTTATTTACCGAATGTTTAGTTCAGGCCTTGAGAGAGCTTATGGTGTTGATAGAATTTATGTCCGATGCAAATTTATTCAAAATAAATGTACAAGTGGCGAACTCAAATCCCATCAGCCGGAAATAATTGCAGTATGGAACATTTATCTTCCACTAGATATTATCTACTGTATTTTTAAAGGAATATAAAATGTTTATAAAACTTGATCCTATGCTAAATTTTCCACAGAATCAAATGCTGTTATCTAGTCTCCTATTACTATCACTGTTAACTAAAGCAAATTCAATATCTTCGCTGCTCTTCAACACTCGATACGGATGACAAGGCATGATGAGTCGTGATAATGGCTAAAATATGAATCGCAATAATCACTACACTGGAGGAAATATTCCAACAATTATCCACAATATACAGTTAATGATAGTTACACACACACACGTAATCCAGGGTACGGAGTATGGTGGGATTTAAATGTTCACGCATGATAGCAACCCTCCTCGCTGAAGGTCGTATATCAGACTAACGTTTGACAAACTTATCCTGCAGGAAAAGACATACTATCTTGATAACTGTACCGGCGAGTCCAAGACCATGAGAGTGTTAACGAAATTCTGATGCGATTTTGGCTGCCAGAGGAAAAATTTACAGTATAAAGCTTCGATAATCTTTGATTTATAAGCTAGTTTTGCTATTAATTCAAGTTGAAATAAGTGGCATACACTATGATAAAATATGAAAAAAAGAATAAAAACATCTGCAGAGATGGTACGAAAATTTCTGTTGTAGAACAAAGTCCAAATAGGTATGTAACTTAATTATAAAGTATAACAGAACACAAAAGTAGGGTACAGCAACAGAATTTTTTTCAAAAGTCTAGATATAACATTAAGAAACTTATGCCATGAGAATAATAATTTGTTCAGTTAAGATGTAACACATACTGTAAAGTAATAAAAAATAAATTAAGCTTTTGTGGCAAGTAAGTTTATATAATAAAATATATTTCATTGATTACAGAAGACAGTGACTAATATAATATTTGCAATGGTATTTTTCTAAAAAAAGAAAAGGTAATTGCAAGAAAATAAAAATCCATACAACCCTATTATGCTAAATTTATTTCCCACTGTAATATATGTAAAATATTCTTCAGCATCACTATGGGTAAATGATATCAATTTTAAAAACATCTTTAACAACCTGTTGCACTGCTCAATCATATGAGAAAAGTGTTTAGAACACCAGAGATTTAAACAATATCTGATTTCCTATTGGAAACCTTCATTCTTGGTTCTCTATAGAATATAGACAATAAATTGAGGTAATCAGTTCAATACTCATACACAGGTACACAACCGATTTTCTGGCACACTTGGTTCCAAAAACTTTGCCAGATTATCCATTTTGCCAGACCAACCGAGGTCAGGTAATAATAATTCAACAATACACCTCTGACCCACTAATTATATACCTCCCATGTCTCTAAAGCACCATGGACTGCTTGAAACTTAAATTAAACAAATATTAAATGTGAAAAGGCCATAATTTTGAGCAACATTACTGTACACACTTTGTACTCACAGGTACTACACTAAAGGACCAAAATTTTTATCTCTTGTGCAAACTATGTCATGTTTATACTCAAATCAATCACTATCTTACAAGGATTCCAGCAATGTAAGTTTATTCTGCTAAGTTTATTCTGCGACATTTTATAAGATAAAAACTTTAAGCCTAAAACTACCTTCACCCTGGCTGGGAGGGAGGGAGGGAAGTTAAGTGCCCTCTCGTAATTTTGCAGGACTAAAGGAGGTGCTGGACCATCAGTGGTGTACCTGTACAATTCAACCTTAACTAATGAGTGCATTACAAAATTTGAGGGGGTTAAACTATTAAACCATTATAGACTATTGACATGAAAGTGAAACTAATATATTTCAGATAAAACCTTTAAAGCATTATCAATCTTACGTGCTTAAATTTGGTGAACCCGAAGAAAGACACAAGCAAATTAATACAAAAAAATAAATTTTTATATTAACAAGTGCAACAATCAAAATTTTCTCTTCACCAATACAATCAATAAAAAAATCATGAATTATAAACTTTACTGGAAGCAAATGTACCATTTAGGGCACAATGTCCCCATTATTCTCCTGCAGTTGTTTGAAGGAAAGGAGAAACTATTACTATAATTTCTTTGGTAACCTCTGGGTCTTCTTAGGCCAATTCCCTTGATTTTCAAATATAATTCCGGCCATTTTCTCCCTTTGAGCTATGGAGGGTAACGAACTAGTGGGGCTACATTTTGGAAATAAGGGATCCCACTTTGGCAAGATTGGGATTTATCCTTGCTATCTACTTCCAACAAGATGTACCATCAATGAGGCTTTAGGCAGCAGATTCATTCCATGTTACCGATAATAAATAAAGGGACAAACATTTTAAACCAGTGGCAAGAATATCTAAATCTATAAGAGAATCTTTCCATCTTTCCTCTGAGTCAAGGATGAGGGCCAAATATAAATACAAATACAGTATCACTTGATATACATACCTGCAGTTTCTATGCCTCCTTGGAAACCTCGGCATTTAGATGTTTAACAACTATAAAACCGGTAATAAGATGCCTCCCTGAATCAAGATTAGTATTCATAGGTGACAAATGGGGTTAAAAAAATATCTACTTTCCCAACTAGTGTAATGTTAATATAAGACTGGGAAATTAAACCTATTCTGGAGTAATTAATACGAATACTGAAATCTGCAAATACTTGGTAAATTCTCATACTTTGCTGATCAGATGCTATCTAAAAGATGTTTACACAAATAAAACAAGCAACACCTGTGATTAGTTGTATGAATTATTTAACTGCTTCATACTCTTGCTACATCACTACTCTACACTACATTATATAAAAACTGGTAATGTACAAATATTATGATGATCTTTATAATAAAATAATTTATAAATTTGGCGAACTTATTCAAAGCGGATGATGATACCTTAGTCTGCGTTGTTGCCACTTATGCCGGATCTCACGGGTGACGAGTCGTGTCAAGAGCTGGAAAAGGTTATCATTTAGTGTAAAGCATACCTGTAGATTTAAAAAAAAAAGGATGATCTACAATATATTTCTAAGGCCTGCAAAGTTAATGTGAGGATCCCCCAATTGTCTTTTCTGGGTAAAAACTAGTGTTTCTTCACCTGTTCCACTTGAAATCCAGTGGCCACAAATTAATTTCACATCCAATTTCTAGTTTCTTTGAATAATAGGGCAGAAAGCATAAGGCAGAACTCAAATTCTCTCTCAACATTTTAATGCATGTTTCTTCAGACTGATCCTTGAATCTTCAATTAAGTATATTTTAGCTCTTCTGATATAGCCTTAGTAATTTAAATTCTCTTGATAACAATAAACTCACCAGACTCTCATCATCAATGTTTTATGGCCATTTTCCACATTTGCATGGATTAGCCAGATTACCTGATAGCAGCTGTTTGGTAAAACCGGAATGGGATGTCCCCCCCTTCCCTCCCCCCCGCCTTGCTCACCTCCACAAACCCAGGGTACCAGCTCAGAAAATGCAGCAGAGGCCAGGGGATGGCCACAGCTCTGATGACCCAGTTGCTATCAGGTTTGCTAAAGCAAAGTTTTACAGCTGGATGCCCTTCCTAATACCAACCCACAGGATGGTAGACTATGCCTACCCTACTACACTTTTTAATCACTTGAACATTAGTCAATTCAATAAGCTGACTCATGTGTCACACTTCTCTCCACAGGCTAAAACCACCCTTAATATGCCTTATCTTTTACTACTAATACTTACAATGAGAGCAAGCACATCAGCTGCCATAAGCATGTAGAAGACATAGTTCCAATCGAGCTCTGATATCCGTCCAGCGATCAGAGGTCCCAGGGCTGCACCTGCATACACACACAAATGAAAAAAATCTGATTAACTGGATATTCAGGATGTAGTGTACATAATCTCTTACACATACAGGATAAAATGACTGCCCGGTACCAAGAATTGTGGTCATGTTAACTTTTATATATCATTGCAAATACATTATGTTCTTTCACTGAAGAGAATTAATTGACTCATAAAAATGCAATAAAAAGAAGCATACCACATAAAGGACAGCACTAAATTTACTTTTGCCTGAATGTTATTGTGTGCACCTATGGACAGGTAATGAGATGTAGAAGAGAAAGAGAACTACAGGTATCAACTTCTATTATCATTTCTCCCATTATATAAGTGGAGGTACAGTGCTATGGGAAAGAGCAACTTCCAGTCCCAGTCAGGATGGAAATACTTAAGAGGAGTTAGTTAAGTCTAGAAAAAAATTTATATGCTGAAACATGAAGCAGGAACACCACAAAATAAAAGGCAAGAAAAATGGAGATACCTATCATAAAAATACGTAATATAACTGACAAAGTGGGACTCAATATCAATGGCAAACTTAGGAATTTGAAAATGGGGTGGGGCAAGATTTTACTTTCATCTTTGGACGTAAGGAACATGTGAACATTAGCTTTTCCCTACAATTCACAATTACACAGCAACACGGGCTGGTGAGTAACAAGTTGGGCAGATAGTGTCTGCAAATGTTCTGCAATACAATGTAAGGGGGGACCCACATGGTTCCCTACTTGCCATGCTACTGTATAATACAATACTGCACACACGGCAGTTACTTAAAGATTATTACAGAGTGAACCTACATGTAATTATGGGTAAAGGTAATTCCAGATGCAAGTCCTGTCTGTCACATTGTTACTCTACCTAAACATTCATAATGTATTGGATATTCATGCCCTTTATAATAAATGTAGAGAATATAACAAAACAGTCATTAATGCTGACAAACTTAAGTGTAACAGATGAAACAAAATTGGAAATCTTAACCAAGAATAGTCATTTAAACCCAAAGAATTAAGAGAACCTACTAGAAGATAAATAGCTTCTTAAACCAAACTCCAAGACAATGCCAATGCCAACACCCAACAAATGACTGCCAGATACTTGCAGTATTAATGTAGCCAAGATTCCCAAAGCCCACAACATACATTAGAAGTTGGACACAACAAAATGTATAAATAAAAGCATTGGCAATGCTAATTTTAAACACCAAACTTATGAACTATGTGAAAAGGTGTAATGTGACTGTTTACACAAGAAATACTGTACCATCAACGGAATGACTGATCCTTTAACCTACACCGGGAACAGCAGGATTGTTCTTTTTGTGGTGAGCAGGGAGAGGTTATATCAATAGATCTCGCATGCAAATCTTTTCATTCAAAGGGGGGGGGGTGATTATAAGATTAAGATAGTTTTTATATGAACCCTCTGTTTAATACGAAAATTAATGAGCTAGACATAGAAGAGCTTTAGTAAAACAATGAGTACAGTAATAGGTATTACTAATTACATATACAAAAGTAGCTTAAGTGCTTAAGTAAAATAAAGATGTCCATGTTAAGTTTTATGTAATATACAGTAGTACAGTACTTACTAGCAAATTCTACAAGAATACACAGCAAAACAGATTAGGAAGACTCTGTAAGTGCAAGAGTACCAAACCTTCAACCACACTCAGCAGTAATGCATTATTCCCTTATTAGTCTACAACACAGCAAGCTTTACCGAGCATTTGTATATTTAATCGTCACCTAGGGAGCCAGTGCCATCAATAATAGCAGTAACTGTGGCAAGGGCTTTGGAATTGCCTTGGAGACTCTCATGAGTGCCAAGATCAGCAGACACGGCCGTTGTGATCAAGGCATATGGACCATTTACCAAAAGTCCAACAAGCATCAGCATGGCAACGTTCAGTCCCAAACTTGCAGAACTTAGTAACTGGTATATATACAGCTGTTGAATAAATTACAATCAATACATGAGTACACATTAAATTCAAAGGTACTTTACATAAACATGCATTTCATTTGGTGCTGTTTGCTATGGACCTGAAAAATAATTTTTTTTATAAATTATGAAGGAAAAGATTTACCTTATAATAAAACTCACCAATGTTGGTGGATTAAAATTAAAACAGTTATTAATCTTTTTAAACTAACTTAGTCCCGATAAATCTTATCCTTCATTCATTAATATAGTACTGTACATTACAGTGGTAAATAAATGACTACCTATGGATCCAGTGCCATCTATTATGGCAGTGACTGTGGCAAGTGCCTTGGCACTGCCTGCAAGGATTGGGTGTGTTCCTAGATCTGCCGAGACAGCAGTAGTGATGAGGGAATATGGGCCGTTAACTATTGTGCCCACAAGAAGCAGCAGTCCCACGTCAACCATATATGAAGCATGCTGAACGTGACGATATATGTACATCTGGCAGGGAAAATTGTTAAAATATAGCAAGGAAAAAATGGTGCTTACATAATTCAAGTGTTACCCTAGTATGCAGGGTATTAGTTTGGTCCATTTAATACTCAAAAAATCAAACCACAGCATATATTTTTCAAGAGGATGAAGGAACTCTATCCTGGGTGAAATTTTAAGTGTATAATATTCACTGAAGAACATTGGTTTATTCAACATACACACAAAGTTCAATTGTAGTGGGTTGAATCTATAGCTATTCTACAGCAGTAGTGATCTTGGTAATGGTAGTTCTCGACTTATAATGTAGTACAGTAGACCCTTGCCATTCGTGGGTTTGTGATTCGCGATTTCGACAAGTTGCAGTAAGTAGATGGTAGCTAGCTTGCGAGCCTTTTCCCACAGCACAATAAGTCACCCTACACAGGATCTCGTGTTGTACTCTCAAAACTTTAGTGTTTCTGTGTGAAATGGCCCCTAAAAGACTGCCTAGTGTTAGTGCTAGTGATGCTAGTGGAGTGAAATGTAAAAGGCAGAAGTCAGTGATGACCCTGACAAAGAAAGATGAATTATAAGATAAGTTAAAAGAGGGGATGAGTGCTGCCGTGGCTGGTCAGTTGTTTGGTATAGGTATACAGTAGTGCACTACGGTAGTATAAGTTGTTATTTGCGGTTTTGCCTATTCACGCCATTCCTTGGAACCTAACCTCCGTGAATAACAATGGTATACTGTATGTTTACAAGTAGCAATATACTGAATAATAAATATTAATGCTATCTAGCCTAACTTCCGCTACCAATATGTACAGCCAAAGAAAAAAATCGTGTTTATGAACTCATTGCACCTTGTGTTCTGAAACCCATGAAGAAGAATTCTTGCGGTTCAGATTCGAACCACAAATCTTCACTGTAACTGAAGGGGAATTTTAACCACAGTTTGCATCACAGGTTTGGAACATAATACTAGGTGGGTATTACATGACTTTATTTCTTTGACTGTACAAGCTGTCAATGGGAGGAAGCCACTGAACACAGTAACACTGTTAGGTGGTCTACCTAACATGTTTAACCGATGTTTGTGTGATGTAAAACCCGAAGGCCTCATGCATTAAACACCGAGATGAGAAATGTTTGAAGTGATAATGAAAAAAATTGGAAATAGCAGTTTGTATGACTCCCTGATACTGTACTGGAGACCACTCATTGCAGCGGCAATGTATATGAATTAACAAAAGCTGAAGAAAAATAAATTCAAGAATGATGGCCTTTACAAGAAAGTGCCACTCAGACAAATGTTTATCCTTATTCCAGGGATTACCATAAACAGTTAATTTATGATACTGCAATTAAAACTATTTTATTTAACTACACAAATATTTCCAAACTGATGCCACTTTTGAGAAAAGCAAATAGTATAAATGAAAACTTTAGATTATCTGACTATTCACCAATATTTATAAACAAATCACATAAGAGCAACATGAATAATAACCAAGGCAGACTAAACAATTACCATTGGAACGGCAACGATGAGCATGACAGAACACGTAGTAGCTGACATGCCCGAATGATCACTGATGATGCCGGCCAAGATACCGCCAATTATCCCTCCCACGTCAAAGAAGGTGGACAAGTTGGCACTCTGCTCTGCAGTATATGGAGCTGAGGATGTGTAGGGAAAGGAACAATACTGAATTACAATGCCTTAGTAGTGAGAATTATGATGATCCTTTGTAACTTTTACAAAGTTAGTTACTCAGCTGTTGTAAAGTTTCTTTAATACAATAAGCCAAATATTATTATCATTCCTCTTTCCAAATATCTGAATTATTCCTACAATACTGAGTCTCAGGTGTTCATTCTAATTTCTAATAATGACCACAATTTAAGGATTAAAGACTAACTTTAACACCAAATACCATGTTACAATGTTTACTGTACTGTCATCACCTGGAAATCTAGAATATCTTTGGAATTTAAGTTTTATTGATTTTTAACTTTTAAAAGTCTTGTTGAAAATGTAAGTTTCCATTTCTTTTGATTTACCGTTAAGTTCAATTTAGAAACTTGACATTCAAGTCACGAATCCTTGAGAATACGTACTGCTGTTTAGGATGTAGTTCGGTAGCCAGTACAGGAATGTGTAGGACACCAGTTTGGCAAAGAAGAGACACAGGGAAAACTCCACTACACCCTTGGATCAAGATAAACATATAAAAAAGTTAGTCAAAGTGAAATCTATTCAACCAAATATTCAGCGTGTAACGTGGATCGTGCCCACAGCTGAAAATTTGCTTAGTAATTTTTGTACAAACTATAGAATCATGGAAAAAAGTCCTGTTAGTCCTCAATCCCATTCATGAATCCTGAGACTTATGAACCAGTGAATCCAAAACATCACACTGTGCACCATCTACTGGCCCAATACTATGTGATGAATCAGGCTGGCAGGCTCATGAGTCTTAGGGTTCAAAGATGAGATGGAGGATTTACAGGACATTTTTCTGTGATTGCACATGTGTTGGGTATCCTGTGCTTAATATTATCTAAAATGAACAAGATTAATCAGTATACATTGTACCCTCATTATTCGGATTGTTATACTGTAATTCGTATTTTGGCTTAATCCAAAAGTTTTTGAAAAACAAATTAAACAATTTGATATTGGATGATTCCGTAATAACCGAGAGGTTCTGAAAAGTCACTCTCGTGGCTCCCCAAGCAGGTATCAGGTATCATCCCACTTGGGACGACTTCCAATTTCAATTGTTGTTGTTCTTAATAATTAAATGTTATTCATTTGTACTGTATTCAAATACTTCATGTTATGCTTGTATTTGTATTCATGAAAAAATAAACTCTTTGTAGACCATGTCAGCAAGTCTGGTTGACAAGCTTAATACAGTAGTCACATGTCCTGTGGTCAGGTCACTTGATGTCAGGTGTCATCATAATAGAGTCAAGGCTACAACAGGTGGAAATAGTGAGGTTATTTAGTTAGGTCATGCTGTATTTTGTTATTCCAAATATAATTCATAATACAGTATACTGTATTCCTATAATACACAGTATTTTTAATAGAATTTGTCATGTATGGATGATTTTTAGCTATAAGTGTCCATGTGGGAATCATCTTTATGGGAATTATCCAAGTGGGAAGAACTCATCTATCTGGGAATTGTTTTAGTGGCATGTAATCTTGGGTCATGCTGCTATCATGTGAGAGTGGTTCACCAGCACAGGCGGAGGGTATGCGGCACTGACAGCTCTTCAGTTGAGATACAGTACTTAGCTCCTCAAAGAAGGGGAGATTTGTTGGATAATGTCATTAATTGAGTTGATGGAAATATAAATCTGAAAGATTTTGCAAGATTTTGAGTAAGTATAGTTAAAGTAATTTGTAATAAAACTGTACGTAAACTATTATTGCATCATGGATGCCTGTATGTCTGTTTACTACCTGTGTGGCATGTGTGATAAACTCTAGTCTTCCGCCTGGATTTATATACTGTACATTAGTATTAATTTTAGTGTAATGTCGTTGAAGAATATTGTTTCTGTCAACATTAAAGGATTAGAAATTAAATTTCAATTATTTTTAAAATAGAAATTAGAAATTCAAATATAAGACAATGGTTTAGTAGTGCTGTTAATGAGTGTGCTGTGGAAGTGCCTTGTTATGTCACCTCCTGTCTCATCACCTCACCTGTTGCTTCGTCACCTTACCCCTCGCCAGCACACACTGCAGTGTTTTACATTTTTTATTTATTACTGCATTATTTACCTTATTATTACTGTGCATTTAAAAAAATATTTATATTTGCACAGTCATTATAAATAGAATATTTTATGTGGCAGTCAAGGCAAGGTACCTGAGTATGTTTGTAGGTTGGAATAACGAGGCACAATCTTCAGAACGATCCAAATAAGGTGCAAAAACTGAACAGAATGTGATGAATAAAAAAAAAAAATTGGAAAAAGTGAAATAATGTCAAAACATTCTGAACTTGGTTACTTCTGACAGCACTTAACTTGAAAAATTAAAGAACAAAATATAAAATTAATAAATTCTACTCTAAAAAGCAAAGTAATATTTGATATAAGTTGTTATGGTACTAGAACACAAGTCAGGATAAAAAACTCACTGGGATAGATAAAGCTCCAAAGAAACTGATGGCCTTGTCTTCTTTCTGATTGGGGACATTTTGTTCAGACTCCATTTTCTTATCTTTCTCAATGTATGATACTGTTGGTGTATCCTAGAAGGCAAAAAATTCAAGGTTTATTTAATAAATAACATTGTACAAATACTGTATTGCCTACCAAGACAGATCACTCAATAGTGTCCATTACAACAAAATCTGGCATTAACATAATTTGTCTTCTTTTATTGTGCTGCATGTACAAAACTGTTGTATCTACTGTACTGTAAACATCAATTAACAACAAATAATGAAATTCTGGTAATTCAGATATTAAAAGGTTGGTATTAGAATTACTATATCAAGAATTGAAGTTGAAACTTCTAATTAGTATACACCCTGTACTGTACAGTACAGCATTGTATTGAATTACTGTATTTAGATAGGATTGATTACTACACTTTATCATAAATATATGATAGAATAAAGAAAGAGAGAGAAATTCAAAGCACATACTTATCCACCTGAAGGAAAATTGAAGGATTGAGTCTGTAAATTCCGTTTTATGACCAAGACTGGACCAGGTAATTTGCAAGTTATATAGGACTAAGTCATCAGGGTTAACATCCAGGTAAACTCAACGATAATATGTTGCATTTGGGACTGACCCATTGATTAGTTAGCTGCCTTCCCTTCCTAACTAACGAATCTTCAAGTCACTCACATTATAATTTTATTACTATGCTTCAACAACTACGTTCTTGCATAACAATGTTAGTACTGTAATTACAGTCGTCTATCAACAATTAAAAAATTATAAGGGGCATAGAACTCTCTTTTTAAAAAACAAGTCATCATATGGGGTCATGATGTCATGTCAACCAGTGCACATAGCACCACTGCTTGGCTTGGCTACAAGCTGTCATTAGAGGCTTCAAACTAATTTTATTTACACTGGAAGGAGAGCGTAACATAGTTGCTGGGTCCTAAATGAGGGATAGATAGGAATTTTTTTAATATTGGAGCCCACAGCCAGATAATTATCAAGATATGGGCTACATACTTCTAGCTTAAATGGTGAAAATTGTTCCTAAAAGATATCCTTTCAGGGATTTAGTTATGACTGGAAGTTGTTACTAATTAATGAATTATTCCCAGCTGCTAATACTGTGAGGTTTACCCAGGTTATCAACCCCATAGACTTTACGCTACAATATGTACACAAGTTATCTGAGATGAGTGTTTGGCCAAAAAACATACTCGTGATGCTTTTGTCAAATTATATTACAAGTTGTTACCTAGAAATGCAGAATGGTACAAGATTATTATATTCCAGTCAGAACTTCCATAAAACACAAGAAAAAGGAAATATGTTCTAAATATATAGGCAATTTAGGATGGCTAACTGCACTAGAAAACCCATCACCTAATTCCACATGCAAAATAAACTCTAGAAATAATATTATAAATCCACAATGAGCTACACGTGCAACAGAAAGAAAGAACACATTGGTATTGAAGTCATACACTGGCAGATGAGTGGGACTATTCTGGGAATCCATCCTATAACTGAGCAAGTGAGGACAGCCAAAGTTTCCAGGCTCGGCCCAGGGAACCTTAAACTAAGGTGGTTGAGATATAAAACCCACATATTAGTCTACTCCCCCACAGCTCTGGAAATGGTGTTTGAAGCCAAGTAGCTGTGCCATGTAAACCACCCCTATGGATATGATGTGATAAGAATCTGGCCATCTTACCTCAGGGCTCCTTGGACAGGTCATGTGAAACTGGCATCAGGTCGTAAATTCCTCTAGCTAAACACATAAACCCAATGGATTTTTATTCTTATACACCCCATACACCAGAAAATTAATTAGATTTCATATAAACCTTACAGAAACAATTATATTCTTATAAACCTGATACAAAAGATGAATTAACCATAAAAGCCCTACTGAGGACAAATAATTATATGTACTGTATATCCACATACAGCCTAGAGGACCCTGGTACAGTACCCATATTGTTAAACCATACTAAAGAGATTCATTAAAATTCATCCAAAAACCTATGGAAAAAAATTATCACATCCACCCATATAATATCTATAGCAAGAGTTGAAGGTTATTAATATGAGAGTACAATACAGTACAAGGTTACAGTATGTACAGGTATGTCTATAGTTTATTTAATTTTCTGTCTCCATCAATAGAATGTTACTATCAATCTATACATCCATTTCCTTATTACCTTCTCTTATGTGATATTACTGTAAACTCACAAGGCAGCCTGTGATTTAGAGGGTGTTATTCTCACCTTTGCCATTAAGTAAAACAAGAAACCATGCTTTAACGCAGGATGGACAGAATCAAAAGCAAACACACACATGGTATTATCTCTTCATTAAATCACTGGATAGGAGGAAATGCACAAAAATATTACTTCTTTACATCAACACATATTACTCTGCAATCTGATGCACCCTTGGCAACTCACTTAAATCATTCACACCAGTTTACCAATCCAGTGACCACCTGCAACCACCCCTTCTAACTCTCCTATCCACTAATACCCCACTTTAGATACTTATGCTCGCCGATGTCTCCTGTATCTCTGGCTCTCACACACACACATTACAATCTCACAGATATTCCACAACCGCCTCTCTACTCTTCTTACACCCTTACCATACACTAAACAGTATTTGAGTAATACGGTACCTATGAAATTATATTCAAATTATATTTTTCCTCTACATCTAATAATAATAATAATAATAAAAAGGAAGTTCAAAATACAGGCCAAACATGCATCATCGTAGTAAACATCAAGCAAGACCAACAAGAAATACTTACTTCGTCCAAAAGGGCCGTAGACTCATCATCATCATCATCCGGTGCCACTGAAACATCTGCCATGTCTCTCCTCCTTGGTGGGGGAGAGACGCCCTCAGGCTAACAGGTAACCAGCAACAATGGAAGCATCAAGTTAACACCATTTCGCCCTTAAGTGCTACACACATTAGCCACTCAGCTTCAAGTTCTAAAGTGCTGTTCTGTACTTCACACATTTTGTTGTTTTTATAACCCGACATAAGGGAAATCAAAGAGAAGTTACAAAATTGTAGTCACCCACAAAAGTCCTGTCGCCTCTCCTACTGATCCATGAGCCCCGAGACTCAGACTCATGAACCTGAAGCAGAAGACACTGATGCATTACTCTGTCCATAAATGCTTCAGATTCACAAGTCTGAATCTTGGGGTTTGTGGTGCAGGAGGATAGGCACCAGGACTATTGTGGGTGACTGTACAATAGTTTGTAAATAGATTTAAAACCGAGATGACAAACTCCAATAAAAATTTAAAACAATGTGCTGAGTACACTGCTAATGCCTGATGAAATTATTAAACAGTCCATCACTAGTTCCTACAGAGTGATGATGTCCCTTCTCTTTTATTTACCTTAATTACAGACAAATGACATAACACAAGAGGGAAGAGAGAACACACACACACACACATAACACTGCAGATCCTCAATGTCTGACATAAACATATTCCATGATATTAAATTAGTAAATAGATGATCAGATATTAATAGGAAGAAACAATCAGATATTAATAGGAATAATTCACCAAAATCAAATACTCTATAGCAGGGGTTCTCAACCAGGGGGGAATTTCCCCCCTCAGGTTTTCAGGCTGATACTAATATGGAAAAAATAAAGGATTTTCAGTATTATATGCATATTATTTGGAATGCACTTTTTGAGGCAGACAATCTTGGAAAGGAGGGGGAATGACATTCTGACATATGGTGAAAGGGGTGCATGGGGCAAACAAGGTTGAGAACCACTGCTCTATAGCCATTAAATGTCCAATATATATACACAATAAATACTGTACAGCCACTATGATGAACAACATGGTTAGGAATGGTGGTAGAAAACTATTGGAAGATGTTAGGGAAGTTAACTAGATGTACAGCACTGCATTAATACAGATGGATGAAGAAATCTGGGTCACACAACATTAAACAGAACAGTATGGTGTAACCTCATTAGTTTAGACATGAAGCACCTTGACGTTACAGGGTCATGGGGAAGGGATACATTACACACAAGGTACAGTAATCCTAGATAACACCTGTAGACTATAAAACAATTTAGATATTAGATGGCAAAAAGTGCCAAACGAAATTATGCTTATCATGTTTTTTGTTTGTTTTTATCCTCTTCACCACTGATCGGTTTGTTAGCCGCTTGGGCGATCGGTCACGTCTCTGGCCTCTCGGTTTCTTCTCAAGAAAATAGTAAAATGTTGTTCTAATAAGCTGTTCTGCTTTTAACAATGAAGTCAATTATGATAAATGACAATGTTTAAATCCTTATTCTCTGTAATCTGAATTCTAGGTTATTTTCAATGTTTGGTGATTCAGAAAATGTAAAATTTATACCCATTAATTCTTCAGCAATCAGAAAATGTAATCTTTATACCCATCTATTCTTGAGTATGGTCAATAAAACACATGACAATTACTGTATATATGAAGTGTTTCTAGGTAACAAATTATCTAGGGATTACTGGAGCATCAAGGAATCAGACCAAGGGAAATACCACAAGGTGGCATAGCAATGTTTGGTGAGAGAAACTAACAGGTGCTCTTAAAGTGGTAACTCTAGCAAGGGAAGTTAAAATGAACAGAGGCATTGTACAAAGATAGATAGATCCCGGGTTAAACTTACACACTGGTATAAAAATCAGGGATAAACTTGCATATAGAGAGCTTGATAGATAGATCAACTGACAGACAGGTAGACAGAGTTCACACTAAAGTTGCAAAAAGGTAGATGAATAAAACTTTTAGGCTAAATTTCCATATACAGTAGGTACAGAGATTCTAGATAAAAAAAACAAATTTAAATTTGCATATACAGTACTGTAGACAGATAGATTATGGCAGATTTCTGGTTATACTTGGAAAGATAGATAGATAGATTTCAGACTGAACTTGCACATAGACTGGTAATCAAAACATCAATATGAAAGGGGTCAATCATGCCACCCATTCTCAGTGATACAATTTACAGTTTTTGGTGCTTTCGGCACAATCTTTTAATCTTACCATGCGAGACAATGAGGTTCTGCAGCGTATCCCCAAAAGCTACAAGTACAACTCCCAATGCACTCATTTATATGTACTGTACAAGTACATGAAAATTTTTTTTTTATTCTTATCCCATACATGAAACAGACATATGTTAAAATTTATCTCAATTTTCAATAGATACAGACAAGCCTATGAGATAATGGTCACGTAGGGTGAAGTGAGCCTCCAACCTGTTAGGAACGATGCCCATTTTGATGATTAGGTTGGGGTTTACCAGCAGGCACCTAAGTTACCTTGCTCTGGCACAGTAGTTAAGTTCTCAATCTTGCTAACAGTTAACTGCCAAATAATCGTCTGAGGTCCACCATCAGAGATAAATAATAAAAAATGTTAAGACAGAGTTAATAATATGTCATCTTTAAAACTGTTCCCAGATCATACACAAATCTGAAAGGTGGTGTAGTGATTCAAAGTGAGGGAAAGTATTCACCATGTATACTGTGTATGTAAGTTAAGGATATGGAGAGAATAAGAGAGAGAGAGAGAGAGGAGAGTTCAAGCATGCATGTGTGGAAAACTTAGCCCATTCCTATCACTCTCTACACCTTTTCTACAATATCCTCCCATGCTATTTCTCCCACTTCTTTGGGGGTTTCTGTATCCCTTAGTACAACACACAAAGTGGATGTGGTGTAAGGATTATAGGCCACAAAGGAAGTATTTCTCCACTTGGCAAACACAAGGATGTGATCATAACTCAGTCTGCAGCTATAGTGATCTGTAGCTAGTTAGTGCTCCTAAATGTACATTGCCATCACAAGGTATTCATTTGATATATTCTGCCACACATACAAGGATATTTAGCATAACTTAACATTTAGTTATCGTGTCTCTGGCCCCATCACTGGATCATAAAATATAAAGAGGTTTATTATCATATATTCACTGATCTAATAATAGTAAGCAATGTCCATGATGCACATGTAAACTCTTGTGATGTGACCATATAGAGCTCTTAGCTCTAAACCTTGTGAAGCCTTGAGAGATTATTTTCAATAGAGATAAAACTACAAACTTGAATGTATGGATGAGATTAGTATAGTATTGTATATAGAACGGTTCATATGACAGTTATGCATACTGGAGAGTCAAAGACATGTTTGTTCAGTTCATGAGGATGGAGTGCCAAATAGCATTTGTAATTTTCAATCATTTTTCTTTCTGAAGGAGGTAGTGTGGAGTCACAAGGGCAGAGATACAAAACAAGAGGATAAGTAGTGTCTCTCTGTCTGTCTGTCTGTCTATCTATCAGTTAAGAATGTGGTACTATATTGCCTATTGTCTGGTTATGAATGGGGTTCAGTACTGCCCATCTACTGGTCAAGAATGAAGGAAGAGTATCACCCATCTATTTACCTACTTGTATCGTCTTGCCTGTTCCCTAATTTAAAAGGACATCAATGGATGACTTCCCCCCAAAAACATCATAACATGAGCGGCTTTCCAGGTATGAAATAATTTGGTCTTGGGAGCTACTAATATACCACTGAAACATGAACAAATTCAACAAAACTTGATTATTCTAATGTTTTATAACATCAGGAAAATACTAATCATATATGTGGATAGATGCAAGTTTTACTGCTTTTAAACATGACTGGGATATCTCTGTGAGGTGCTCAGTGGACTGACCTACTCTGAATCTGCTGGAGTGTTTGTCTTAATGTTAATGCTTGAGGCAGCTGACACAGACAAGGAATAAATCTACCCAAATTTTAAAGGTCATATAAAGTAAAAAACAAGACTGTAAGCCTAAAAGCTGAGTAAGATGGTCCAAAGTCAACATCAGAAGCTCATGTAAATAAAGGATCTCCAAGACTCCTCTTAATTACTGATATGCAACAGAAAATCTAAATAACCTGATGCTTGTAAAAGTTTTTTGATAAGACTCCAAACATGTTTTCTAATAATAAAGGGTTAGGTTAGTTTGGGTAGGGTAGGTTTGACTAGATTGGGACAAGTTATGTTAGAGAAAATTCTACAATACTGTATTTCATAATCAGAAGATGCATAACTGAGCCACCACTCGAGATCATCAGTTTATGAATCTCTTCACTGATGCCGCTGTATCTATTGAAACTTACGATGTATTTAACATATTTAAATCTAATCTACATCAACGCCCCATGAAGGTCCCACAAAACTCCTATGGTGACAACCCCTTCTTCAAACCTCAAACCTACTAAGACGGTCTCTGACATGCAACTTACGTCTTTCTGGGTGTTGGGGTTAGGAAGGCCAACCATCTGAGGCTCAGGAACCATGAAGAAGAGAACCACAACTCCTACTGATGCGATGATTATGCCGGGGATGATGAACGACAGGGCCCAGTTTGTACCAACGAATGCAGCAGCAATCAGGGTGCCGAGAATGTTACCCACTGAGGTATGGGAGTTCCAAATGCCAAAGATCAAACCTGAGACGTAGAGAAAATGTGTTATTCTTGTAACTCACATCCACCTTGCTCTCTATGGCAGTCTTTTTTTTTTACACACACTACCATAATCTAATTCATTCCTCTATACAAAAAGGGCTGAATTTTCCTGTAATTCCCAACCAAAATAGGTGAATAAACTAATTACCTGAATGTATATAGTTCAACCTCAGTTCATGTTAGGATAAAAGTAACATGAAACCTGCCTTCCTTGAGCTTCATTTTACTGTACTGTATTTACTCTACAAAATTGATTTCTGACTCGGACGTCACATCGCCAAGTCTACCGAGATGATTCCTTACTAAGACCTGTATTTCCATTTGCTCTATCTCATGAAATAACTCTGTCAATTCTGTGTTATAGTCCACCTAGATACAATACACTAAGACCTTAATAACTTATCACTGGGTAAATTCAGGTTGTGTCAATGTAAATTTATAAATTACCTGTACAGTATTTCCCTCGGACCTTCACCATCAAAAATTCATCTTATACATTCCATGTTTCCATACCATGTAAGATGTATTTTATTCATGCAATATTATCCCTGGCTTCATGCAATGATCTTGTCCTCATACCAATCATTCTTTAGCCACTTGTGTACGGGCTCTCGTGCTGAATAAAATCATCTGTCATTAGCCAAATAAAATATAAAAAGTGGCATCCCCATAGTGAAGAGGTTAAACATCCTGTGTCCACGTCATGTGAACTTATTCTCATTTATGCATTTCTACTGATTTCTTCACTGGACACATTGATTTCACATCTTCATTCATCAAATAAATACAGCATGTTATTTTTACCTCTCTTTCCTTTTCCAAACCAGTTTCCCAGGGCAGTCACAACACCGGGCCATCCTGTGGTTTGCATTAGTCCGCATAAGACCTATAAAGCAATACAAATGAGATTTTAATTTCTATCTAGTTATTCCAATTTCACTTTCAATTACAAGGGATGAAACGGACACACAAAGGCTCAAAAGCAGCAAATACATAAATAAATTTAAAATCTCAATACTGTATGTGTCAAATAATATTTCTTTACCCTTTCAATATACTGTACACATAATCAAAAAAGCAACTTTGCAATTTTGTGTTAGACAATCTGACAACGGGTGTAAGATTTCAACAACCCTACGAAGACAACAGAAATCACAGTGTTCATTTTTAAATTCTTTAGACCCGTCTATACAGATACTGTACAAAACTTTTTTTATTGTGTGGACATACTAAATAAAAACAAATGAAACAGAAACTGAGATTCACCTGAGCTGTGATGTAGAACCACAAGCTGTGTATACCAAATGAGTAGCCAAGACCAAACATGCCACAAAACACACCCGATAGTATCATGCCAAATGACAGGAAGAGGCGCAGGTCAACTCTCTCTGCCACAAGCCCACTGTGAATCAACAAATGATATGATATTTTTTAAAAAATTCCAATGTTTCATTTGAAAAATCTGTTCATATATTTGAGGTACGTATTGCTAAAGGAACATAACAATCACTGTAATTTTTCTCCCTTCCAATGTTTTGCCCCCATTTTTTTTGACACGTCTTTCTGAAACATCTGTTGAAAACATTTGTCTTGACTTTGAAATCTGTGAGAGATAATTATGAAGTACACCACAAGGGATAATTACATCTGTACTTTATACATATCGTACAACTCTACTGGTACTGATACACTACACTATATTATGTACCTGAATATGACTTCTGAATCTGTATCTTTCCCCAACAAGGCCACACATAAAATTTTTATCTCCTAACATTTTGAACTTATTGAAGTATAATGTTTTTCTCACCTGACAAACATGCCACCAGCATAGGCAAAGAGGAAAGAGGAGTCTACCATTCCCAACAGGATTCCTGAGTCTTCACCGTCTGTGAAAACGAGAACTGAACTTCAGAGAGCTGTGAAAATTAAAGGCAACCGATGGATACTCTTGATGAGGCTCAAAATACTTAACATTTTCAAACCTTAGGGCCTACCCCATTATGTCATGGTATACTGTACTGTACAGTCAAGTATATAATGATTTTATAAAAACTAATAACAAAACCTGTGTAGAGGTTGTTTAATTACTTTATTACAGGAGCAACTGGCAATACACAAGGTGGAACATAGTAAGTCACTATACTGTACATGTATGCCATTGTATGAACCACCATATCAATGCCCTGTGAGGACGAGCAGCTAACCAACTTACCAAAGGGCTTCCAGTCACACCAATGGCTATTGTTGGTTTCATATGGCGGCACCAAACCTGAGCAGTTCTGGTTCAGGACATTCTTCACGACAGATATGGGTTTGCGGGAAAGATGGTACGAGCAGTAGGTAAAGAAGGTCAGGATCCACATCCATGATGAATATCTAGGAGAGAATAAGAAAAAATGGATATATTTTAATAGCCCACATGTGGCACTACCAATCAATCCACGAGGCACAGTAGTGTCTGAGATGTCTTTCCTTAAAATATTACTCTACAATTATCAATACACTGTACTGTATTATACTGTACAATACTTTTATATGGGTTAGTGTAAAATACCTTTGACAATATGAATAGCACACTGAGCTACGTAATGATGAACGAAATATAGGGTATAAACAAAGATATGTAGTTTTACATCACATTTGGGATTTTTAAATCACAAAAGACATAAGAGAATTTCCAATGACCTCACCAGATAGTGTCTCCTATACTGTATTAGTTAAAGGCCATAAAAATACAGTAATATCCATGATATTATCCTGAGCTCAATTCTCAAATGTGTAATGATAAAACAAATAAATGAATCATTTGAGCTGACACACAAAGATGGCAGCTACAATATTATCAAAATAAAACTATTTTGACTCAACTAATTACTGTACAGTCTCATAAAAAGCAGTAATAAGAGTTGTTTAATGCATATAAACTTTACTGTATGAACCTCTGATAATCTTGTTTTTGACCGAGTCTTTACAACAAGATCAAAATTAATTGCACCTCAGGTATACTGAACATCTAATGTCACTAATCATGCATTATAACTTTGAACCTTCGTGTATTATTGAGTACAGTAACAGTATATAAACCAAACAGTTAAGCTTGATTATTCTGAAAATATTCCAAGCTGGTGTTATTCAGAAACATATTAATACTGCACAGCACAAAGCAAACATATCAAACCATAATACTGAAGTAATCAAAACTGTTGAGCCATATGTAACTTGTAACTAAGGAACAAGATTCAATGTCCACACTCCTGACACTAAATAGTTTTGTTGTCAACCATGTACAGTATCAAGCTGTAATGCTCTCTTATGCTATCACTAACTCATCTATGCACATCATCCATTACAGGATAAGAGGCTAATCCTAGGCATTTACTTTCTTAAAATGCTCCTGCAGTTTTATTAAAAAAAAATTCTTATAACCAGAAACTGTTCTTATTCCCTAAAACAAAACTTGACTTGTTTGACAAATCAATCTATACTTACAATCTATACTTCACTTTATCAAATATACACATGGTAATGCTGTGCTGTACATCAGGCAATAGCTCATGTACAGTACTGTACTCATTACCAACTACAGTATCTTCCCGTATCTCCCATATTTTATCTGGAGCCAAGGGCTTCCATGTGACCCTCAGCTTCCCCTCACACACTCCATCTCATATCTTACATAACATTTCATACCAACATTACATAAACTTTCATTTGTTAACAGGCATCAAAGAGAATAAAATAATACTTCTAACACTTCAACTTAGCATGCATAGTGAATTAATATGAAGCTAGCTTTGGCGATCCCTAGATGCTCCGGATATCACATGAGTTTATATTGTTAGTATTTAATGCTTAAGGTCAACCTTATGATAATTTTAGTGATTAATAACTTGGTGATAACACTTATAAGTGATATTGCTGATCATACAGTACTCAAATGTAACTTGATTATACTTTATCATACAAATTATATAGCTGCATATACTATACTGGCCCTGTTTTGAATGAACTGATATGTTAGGTCTTGTCTTGCACCCCCTGGAAAAAATCGTGCGGATGCCCATGCCTCGTTACAATGACATTAAAGAAACAATGATGAAGGAGGAGCAGCCCCACAGTTTATTTCTAAAACCCAAATTAAATTTTTACTCTACTTTGGTAAATTAAATGTAAATAGAGAATTCGAAAATAAACTCGGATGATGTTCTTTGTGATGCGAGGAAAAAGGGAGGAAAATACTGTACACACCACTTGTTTATGTACAAAGAAAAACAAAAACATTGAAATGCAAATAACAGACACAGTCTTGAAACTAACTGGCAGATAAATAAATACACACACATTAAATTAAAAAAATAAGATAGAATCCTACAAACAATATTCAAATGGAAATGAAACAAAGAATGTGACAAGTACAATAAGAGGAAAGGATTACAAAACGATCTTCAAACATCTTTCTTGGTTTGTCCTTGGTCTATGTATATACAGTATTCGTTGATGAACCATATGTGAACCTTTATGCCGATTTCACTAATAAATAGCTATCACTTGAATCACTATGAACTTGTCTGAAGAATTTACCGAATAACTGACTATCTAATTATCTACCTCAAGTCTGGCCTTAGTACCTGGACGGGTCTATAAAAAAAGAGTCACGTCAACACTAACACCCACCACCACGTCACAGCTACAGTAGAGGCCTAGTTCTCAACAAGCCAAAATAATACCAATCATAACAACACCAGTTCACTACATAAGATATTTTCAGAATAAAGTCAATCTGATGATAATTCAGATGGCAATTAAAGAGCTGCGTCGTGTCCTGTCAATAGTAAACAAAAAAGATTTATCACTTACAATGTTTTCTTTTTATTGGATGGAACGTTCACGCAGCAGCTTGACTCAATGGCTTGAATACTCAACGGAAGTCTTGCCATGATTACAAGTGATGTTTGAGTTGGTTAGAATTTTCGAAATTTACTCGAGATCGAGGAGCTGCACTGCTGTATTCCCACTACGGTGAACACTTGCCAACTGTCTGGTGGTGCTTGTTGATATCGGCTTAAACATCCCTCCCACCATTAGATGCCGTGAGTCGCTACCTCGCTTAGTATATTGATTTATTGTCACCTACTAAGCTCATTGTAATATCGTTTTGACACCACGAATTCACTGTTCTACTAATAAAACACGAGTAAATATTAATTAAAAGCGAAGAACGAAGTAAGAACGTAAGTTAAAAATAAAAATATGAATGGTAGTCCCAGCAAGGTATATCAAGTGGAAATCTAGTCCACAAGGTGAGAAATACTGATATATATTTTTTCTGCAATTTTTGACACATTGAAGGCCATTTTTCACCCTTGATGATTGATAACTACCAGAATCAATGACATTATACTCGTACATGCTGATTTAATTCGAGTCTGCTCATAATAGGTAACCCAGGTTCAGAAGAGATTCACATGATCTGCGTTATTTGCACGACAGTAAATTACAGTTTTTTAGACTAGTGCAATAACTCGTGAAATAAAAACAAAAATATTAAACAAAAATTAAAAAAACAAACACCAAATAACACAGAACAACACACGAAGAACGGTATATGAATCATAAAACACTAAGCATCCCATGACCACAACAGCTGCTAAATAATAATAATAATAATAACAACAACAACAGCGGTACACGTGCAGCACGGTTTCCCCCTACTAGTGTGTCTCGGGTTCGATCCCCTTATCAGAGGTGAGAAGGGTAGTATAGTAATGTGACCTACCAAACATGGACAGTTTTCTCGGGTACAGATGCACTAACACTGGATCTATTAAAGATCATAACTCATCACGTGCTATTGAGGGATTAAAGAAACTACTTCCTTCCTCTGTCGGGTAAATTCGATATTAAATTAAAACATCAGAAAATTTACGAGAACAGGAGAAAACTACAAAAACTATATAAACAAAAAATAAAATAACTATACAAATATGGAAGGACCAGATCACAATGGCAACGGGGAGACAAGGAAACAAACTACAGCATTTATAATATAACTTACACACAGTACAGCACTGCAGGATAATTGAAGGGTTCCTACACCCCACAGACAAGGTGTATGGGATCTCCCTCTCTCGATTATTTCACCTTAAAATATTAACCAACTTAATGCTACCTGGTGGGGGGGGAGCTAAGATTATGTTAGTTTAGGTTAGATTATGTTAAGTTGCTAGATTAAGTTGGGTTATGTAAGGTTAGCTTGTTAGATTATTTTAGCTTATGCTTACATTAGGTTAGGCTAGCATTGGGGAGGTTAATCTTAAGGTGAAATAAGCTGAGGTGGGGCTGGTAAATTTTTGTTCCATAATGCGTGGAAATTCAGTTGCTACGCCATAACATCCATACCGATAGAGGGCTGTTTCATCAGCATTACCCACCTGTCACGTTGATATATCACAAAATGAGAGACTGAAAGAGTGAGAGAAATTTGCTGAATAGGTGTTACTGTAATATAAGGAACGCTATATAGAACAAGTGGGTGTTCTCCTTTTTTGTTATATTCGCCACTTGAAAATGTTCAAAGGAGGGCCACCAGACTGGTGCCTGCACTTCGGCACCTCAGCTACCCTGAGAGATTGGAGCGCCTGAACTTGCCTAGCTTATACTACAGACGGGCAAGGGGGGACCTAGTTGAGATGTATAAGCATCTCAGGGGGCACTACTCAGTTGAGTGTCCTTACGTGGAGCTGGGGGACGCTCGCCCCACAAGGGGTCACAGCTAAAGATTGAAGAAGCCGCAAGTCCAGAAAACTGTGAGGGCAAACTTTTTCGGAGTGAGGGTTGTAAACTCTTGGAAAAATCTACCAGAGAGTGTTGTGACGGCTCCGAGTGTGAGCTCTTTCAAGACAAGACTTGACCAACACTGGAGCGGATTCAGGCACATTCAGGAGCCGGTGCATGCCCAGTATTTGCCAACAGTGCGTGACAGAGACGTGACCGATCGCCCGGGCGGCTAGCAGCCGATCTTTTGGTGAAGAAGATAAATGAAAAGGAAAAGTAATCAGAGAAATGACCGATCGTCCAAGCGGCTTACAAGCCGATCAGTGGCGAAGAGGATAAAAGTAAAAAAAGTATAAAGCCGTTTGGGCGGGTCATCCAGTGTTAGTGCAGGAGGAAACCGAGGACCGGGAAACCTGTGACGCTTGGTAGTGAGGATGACACACCCTTCTCGCGTGTGTCTGGGCCGAGGTTCGAACCTTTGACATATTAGTGAGAGTTATGCGCGTTACCGATGTACTACCAAAACCCTTAGATGACTCATGAACACTTGTGCTTGATGCAAGTGTTAAGAGCGAGTGATTATGTCGAGCAATATTCTTCCTCCCTCTACCACCAGCCACCACACACTTTTTTGATTCATGAACTTGACCAAAGAGTAACATATTTAACCTTGTGATAAACTAGGCTTGATAACCTAGTTTTAGCCAAGGTTGTCTCTCCTCTGGGTCAGGGAATATACTAAAATTACTGTACTACTTATCTACAGTAGACTCTACAGCAAGACATATCTTCCTAGATTGAATACACTGATATTGATAATGTCAATTTTTCAAGGGTGGACGCGTATAGTGGTGCAATCACCTTTTGAACAAAAAAAATAACTTAATTTGAAGCCTCAATGACGAGCTTAGATATTGATTTTGATAACGACCAGCGTCCTTGTTCCTCCTGGGAGATAGAGTTATGAGTGACAGTTGATGAGGCGATTCAAGGAGTTTGTAGACGCGTATTGTGTCTTGTTACTGTAAACTTACATAGGGACGCCTTTAGATGGATGAAAGAAAGGGGCATCATTAAAAGCGCCACTGATATTTATAAAGTCTAATAACTATACTACGAAGAATGTCTTTATTTTTCCTGGGAAAGAAACACTTGTCCGAGAAGTCATTGACTGGGCACGATGACTCCAAATTACTTTGTATATTTTATCATTAGACGTATACCCTGCATATTTTTTATTCATATTTGTGGATAATAAATAAAGTGACGAATTATTTTTATGGAAATATACAGAAAATGTGGTAGTAGTTACGAAATTACACAATATTCACTCTATACAATCAGTGCGTGGCAGCTTTACTGGATACAAATCTCGCTCTAATTCATATCACCATCACATTGGGCCATTTCTCGCTACTACCACATTGTCTGTATATTTCTATAAAATTCATTCGTCACTTTATTTATTATCCACAAATATGAATAAAAAATAAGCAGGGTATACGTCTAATATAGTAATTTCATCTGAAAAATAAAGACGTTCTTCGTAGTACTCATAAATATCATGGCGCTCCCCTCACTAAAGGCGTTAAAACAGCTACGGTTTTCCAACATCGTGGTGTAGATTAATATAACCTATTCCTTTTCTATTTTTAATTTCTTTTTATTCTTATTTTTTCGCCCCCTTAAGGTATCATGGGCCTTGTATAGTGAAAAAGTGGTGTACAAATAAAATAGTTGTATTTGCGAACATTGGCAGAACAAACGCTCGTGAAGTGAGAGATACACGTACTAGTACGGTTACTAAATGATAACTCGAATGCACTGTAGTACAAGCTGCTACTAGAGTTTGACGAATTCATTTGTCAGGTTACTAATACTTAACCCGACATTCTCATTTGCACTTTGGACTTGCTGTCCGGAATGTTTAAAAATGGCCGATACAGAGGATGTTAAAATCGCTCTTAGAATGCAGATAACAATTTTCGATGATGCAAATTCGAATGCTGACTTAATCCATTTTCACATTATTGTTATGTTAAGTATACTGTACAGTATACTGTATTTTAATTATCAAGTGGAAAAAATATACAGGAATAGAAAATAATTTGGCAAGACTATTAAAAACAGTGTTTAAGCCTATTTCATTATTAGTTACAAGTTTTAACGTTGATATATAAGAATAATGATGACAAATAGGTAATAGTTCAGCAGTGACTCAGGACTTCATTAGAGTGGGTGGCCTGGGTAAACGAATGAGTCACACATCCGCCGCAGTGGACAGTCGTGTAAAGGGCTGTTTGACATTCACCGCGTTTGTGTTGTCATGCCGTGTTAATGTCTCTGTCTATCTATTTTGGGGGAAGGAAGGTGGGGCTGTGATGGATGATGATACAAAGATGACTGGATGAAAATGCATAAAATAATAAGTGTGTATTCATTTGCTCTATTTACTGCCATCCTAGCCTGATATTTAACATATGGTTGTATTTTTTACCATAATACAGAAAGTCAGGGTGACCAAAAGTAACAAAGAACGTCGAAATGACCCTACACGCGAGTTCGGCAACATGTGATACTCTACAGCCGTTGCTCTTGTGTGATTGTCCCACACCCATCATTAGTATCACGTGAAGGTCCGCCGTGTAGGCGAGTGGTGTACAACTTTACAGTCATATTAGCACCAGTAAGATCCAGTCTTGGTCATCTTTACTCACAGTTATGCAGGCCCAGCAACAGGTAGGGTGTATGTATGTATGTATGTATCCTTAATATGTGAGAACATTCTTACCATTTACTATGTTTGGTCGAAGAAGCAATAGTAGGTGTTGGGCAGTACAATACAAACACGGTACAGTACAGTACAGTACATGACGCGGTGTACACAAGTATGGGTAGTTCACCGTGTGTTACTGTCTGGCCCGTATCAATAAATAACACGGACTTGGTTCACAGCTGTAGAAATCACAGGTGTATCTCTCCCGTCAGTCTGGGTCGTTACTCACGCCTGAAATAATAATATATGACACAATACGTAGTGTTTAGCGACGTAATCCATGTAACCTTATCACTGACACGCGATTTTAAAATTGGATATCGCGTTTAAATACAGTTCCCAGAAGTTTAAGAGGAAATTCAAGACTTGAGAGAGGAATGTGCCCCAGTTAGTGCGGTAACAGAAAAATACCACGAACAGGGCCCCACGAATCTTTTATGAATGCAGATGATATGGACCAGCCAAGCCTAATCTAATCTAAACTATATCAAATCTAACGTCCCTATACAGTAGTTTTGATTACGTCTTGTGAGTACTCCGTACTTGTCGTCTGCTTTTGGAAGAGACTTTAATGTTCCTGTTTGTGGTACTTTTCCAAAAACTGTTTAGGGTGTGTAAGTGAGACATGGGAGTGTTGTCACCTGTCTGTAGAGATTACAACTGCAGCTTGACCTACCCTATTGAGGGTCACGAAGGGGTGACAGCATGTGAGGTGGGAGGGGTATGATATCCACTCCAAGGCCTTAAAGTTTCCGTTGATAAGCGTTATCAGTACTTATCATTTTGTAAACTCTCAGGTGAGTTGTATCTTTTACTTAACAACATAATGGTTACTTAGAAACTTATAGAAAACCAAAATTTGTGACTTTCTGAATCAGGAGATGCGGATATAATGTCATGTGTTTAATAACTGGTATGATCCGACAACTATTGCTGCAGTACATTAAGATAAATATATAAAATATTTGTGTAGGATAAGATGGAAATAAACGTGAATGGCCGAATAAACACTCATTAAAGGAATGTTTGTATTCCTCGCTGATAACGTGACGTTCTTGGCACACACACTCACGGGTCAGGCTCTCAATATGAATCTGTGTATAAAGTAACCAGTTATTACAATAAGCACCAACTAGTAAAACATAACCTAACCTAACGTTTCTAAATCTTACCTTACCTAACTTAACTTTTCCAAAACTAACTTTACCTTCCCTAATTTTACCTATAATTTTCAATCCTTGCCTTATCTAACCAACAGGACCTGACCTAACCATCCTGTGTTATGTTAGGTTTGTGTTTATCGTCTTAAATTGTTCTCCAATGCCCATGCATACTTTCACTATATCAGTTCTCTCGTGTGATCAAGGGGGGGTTTATTTGGTATATATGATATGGTATACTCGGCTGTCTAGGAAAGATAACTGAAATATGCTGGGGACTAATCTTCAGATGATCCCAATTTAGGTGTTTTGATAACTAATTCAATTTGTATAACAGGGTTTGTAGAAATATCGTTGTTTTAATATATACATTTGCTTCAACAGCTTAAGTTTTGAAGCCCCGATGTTGCTAAGTATTATAGAGTTGCATTCCTCATAATTTCTAATTGTTACATAAACTAGTTACATAAACTGCTGATATGTGAAGTCAATTGAGATTATACTAAGGTACATCCACATATAAAGTTTGATTAAAATTCATCTCAAATGGTTCAAATTGCCGCGACATGACGCACACTCAAGTCTTCCTCTCAGTGCGCTAAAATTAGTATACAAGCAAGTGAAAGTGAAAACAGCTAAAAATCACGTACAAGCCAAAGTCTGTCACGTCGAGCGTATCTGAGCGTCGTATCTCCACCCTATCAAAATGATTTTATTAATATGATATCTGTGATTGAGATATACCTACCACCAGCACTTGTGTGTATAAGTTTTTGTCAAGTACCGTCATTATATTGCCGCCACTATTAAAATAATCTTTATTAAAATTCCTAGCAAGTTCTGTTTTCAGCGCCAGGATGATTATGGAAATAGTAACGTTTGTGTTTCTTAAAGTCAACCAGAGAAAGAATTAGTAATAACTATAAAATCAGGTATTGATAATAAAACTGGTTTAATGTGTAGGTTTACGTTGTAATCTCCGAGGCCCAACCAAACTGCATTAAACCTGGACATAATAAACTTTTTTAAACTATGATTATGAAGATCGTTAATCATAACCACCAGAATGGTAGAACTTCACACGCAGACAAACTCATTATACATATTACGTATATATTATGGATATTACGTATATGACCGCCTGGGAACTAGCCCCAGAACCTTGAAGAAGCAGTCTTGTCTATCACAATTATCAGTTTTCAAGTATTATGTTTCAAAGTTTGAGATAGTCACAGGGCTTTGTACTTATGGCTGAGACACACAAGTGGTGAACAAGGGTAAAGTCAAGTGAAATCAGCATCAGAGAGCGTGGAGGCAGCATGGGAGGTGTGTCTCGACCTCGACATAAAGGTGTATGGCCCGTGGTCGTGCACAAACTGATAAATATACAATAATTGTATTCCTATAAGTGTTTAATGAAGCCTTATTGACACCAGAGAAGTACAAAAAAATTCTAAAAAAACCAAAGTGAGTGTCTTGTACATCGTTGCTTATAACTTGAGGCGTACAGAAGTCCTCGTTCAGTATAGGAAGGTAGATGTTATCAGCTAAAGTTAAATCTCTTTGTTTAATTGTTGATAACCGGTGTAATTACTTATCTAATAGGCGCTCTCTAAGACCTTAGCTGTTGAGGTGCAGTAAAGAATTATATCAACGTCAGTCAGCCAATTTTACTTCAATAATGTAGAAACTTTGCTTGTGTTCTGGGCATGAAGACCTTAACAGCTTAACTGATAAATAACAACAGTAAGGCCATTATTAAAGTGAGGAATGTGCACTAATATCAATGAAAACAATGCTTCTATGGTGGACCTCAATTATAACGAAAGGACGAACAGAGGCTTGGAGATGGGCGTCCGAACAAGCCGAGAACGAGGAGTGTACAGCGAGTGCATGATGGGGACGAGAAGCGTGGGAACGTGGTTGGTCGATAAGTGAACAACAAGGAGCAGGCAGCAGGAAGCGTGGTGGCGGCGTGACAGGGGTGTGGACAAGGCAAGATACCGCCTGTCGCCTGGCTCACCTGCCTACGTTATCGACGAGGAGAGGATGGCGGGTGTGTGATCAAGCGGGGAAATCGCTCGCCTCACAGATAAAGGAGACGCTAATCTTTATAATTTAGATTAAGTGAAGTTTGAGAGTGTCAACAACTATGAAGGGGACCTACTTGGGGTAGCGTGGTGGATCTCGAGGTGTTCACTGCGCATGGGTTAGCCTGACAAGAATTTTTCGCAAGACGAATAATTTTATTGCAATATATTACACTATTAGGTGCTGGACATGCAACAAAGTTAACTAATATGCTGTATTTTCATTTTTGTTTCGGTTAAGGCACCATCATTAATATCATTATGAGTAGATGAATCAGGGCCGGATTCAGGAGTGGGCAAAGTGGGCCGCTGCCCAGGGACCTCCACAATCTGGGGGCCTCCACATATTACAATATTTTATTTATTTGTTTATTCATTTGGATTATTTTTATTTTCATTCTTTAAAATTCATGTTTATCTATAAATATACAGTTAATTACAAATTTCTCAATGTTCTAATTTCCTCAATATAACTGCATATGGCTTCAAAATTCTCCAAAGAAGTGTTCAAATTTCAAAATTTTCCCGGGGGGGCTTACAGCGCCCCCCAGAACTCCCAGATGTTTAGGCTCGCTTCACTCGCCACCCCACCCTCTTGGGTAATTATAATGAGGGGGGCCTCCACAAAGAGGCTGCCCATGGGCCTCCACAGGTCTAAATCCGGCACTGAGTTGAATAAAGTACTTTTTATATACATTTCTATCACGATTAATTAATTATTGACGCATATGACCAGACTATAGTGTACGTAATTTTTCGGTGTACAGTATTTATATTCCTACCTTGGGTTAAGTCACCACCATTATCCCACCCTATAGTACTAAATTTGTACTTATATTCCCGAATAATGTTTCTGAGTATGGACACTGTATCTCTCAGTTATGGAGTGATGCTCCCGACAAGCAGCACCTACAGTACACGCTACTTGGCAACCTTGACACGATTTGACCCTGAAATTATATTCGCTCTCGGGATTGTCTTGAGAGCGCTTCCCGTACTTGACTTAAACAGCCAGCTAACATAACGAAAGAACTAGATACTCAAGTGACCCTGTGTGTGGTTGGTTATAGGTCTTGTTTGTCTGCAGTACGAAAGGGAGATCTCTTCAGTTGAATTTAAAATCAGCTGATTCCCTGGTAGTCATACCCGTAGCAGCCATGTTTTAAATATAGACGAAGTGATCACATGATTAAACTAACATTTTACTCCCTAAGAAACTATTTCACGTATTTAATTCGTTTATATATGATGCGCATTTGCTTTCTTTTACACCAGCATGTTTACATTGTTGCGCCACTTATTGTCCGCTAACTAAGCATATTTAATTCTAAGACTAAGATTATACTTTTGTGTAAATCAGGTCTTAAACGATACCGTGAACTCGCTTTTTCCGAAAATAAAATCGTTGATGATAATATTGTTTGTTACAGTGGATTAGTGAGTGTTATCAATAGAAACAGGTAGTAAGTGATATCGGTGTAGATACAGGGGTAGGTAGGTACTGAACGTAAGTATCAGCGGGGTATGTCATTCGCCTTTGAACTGGTGACAGGTCAAATGAACGCCAGTCGGGTTGTGCTAGACTTAAATGGTTAGGTTAGGCTAAAATTAGAATCCATTACGACTGAGGCCTGGTACAATGGGGAAGGGAATTGATTAATTAATAAAACCAGGAAGTACTGTATAGTTGTACTGTGTGGCCAAGATGTATAATGGACCTGTGGTACGAACCAGGTTAATTGTTTCTTGTGCCAGACGAATTGTTGCATCAATAGATAAATTATTAATGAGAAAGGAAACCATAATTATGTATATGTTGTCAAGCCATTAGTCATTTCACTTTAGTATTGATTAGCTTTTTACACAAACACTAAACAGATCAAGATAGCATGTATGATTACGGGCCTTTGATTTCTTCGTAATATACAACTGAAAAAGACCTGGAAGGATACGCAGGCTTGGCACCCTCGTCCAGAATGAACCTAAGTCGGTATTATCTTTCACAAATAACTTAAAAACAAATGATGCACTTAACCTTGGCATGATAACTTAAGTTTAGAAAAAAAACGGATAACTGAATATCAATATAACCATTAGTGTAATATAGTTACGCATTAAAATCTTCACAAATAATTAAGCTTTGGCTGTAAATAATATTCGTCATAACGTACGGTGGTTTGATCACTCCTTGGTGTTGTATGTTTGTAAATAATAGACATTTATGTAACCCGTGTGAATAACCTACTAAATATTCACAAGAGGTTGTAAACAATGACATAACCGATGAAACCAAGGTCAAACACTGGTGTCTTTGTTTAGTTTAGTGTTAGCGACCTCAGCTAGACTGCTTTTCCAACGCATTATAGTTAAACATAAATCAACACCATGATAAACTTTGGTCAATGTATATCTATATGTGTATACATATGTAGTGTGTGATGTGTGTGTGCAGATGTGTGGTATTTATATACTGTATAATGTATGTGTGTGCATATCATCTGGAGTATCAACTAGTATATCAGTGTTGTCAAGGACAATGCACGCAACATCGGATTCAAGTCCTCAGGAACTCAAAAGCGCCTGCGGCCGGCCACGTAACATATTTCAACAGCTAGCTTGAAGTGTTTTGTTATCTGACAAGTGGATGGGTCGCCACCACCCGCCATGACCTGTCTCTCCCTCCCTCTAACTTAACCTTTGATCACATGTTCTTCTGGCACATTCTCCCCAGCCAAAAATACCTATAAATTCCTTACCTAGTCTGACCTAAGGGGTCACCTCAAGCAGCACCTTTTTCTATGGAGGACTGAGGCTGAGAGATAACCATAACCCAGTCCAAACGAGACTCATACACAGCAGTAGACATTCATCGGGTGAGTCACGTGCAGGGCCTAGCGTCACATTTCATACGCAGAGGTTAAGATAGTGTAGGTGTACCTAGATATTTGTGAACCAACTGGTTGGGTACGGCTAACAGACGAGGATGTAGTTATGTTACTCAATCTGGTTCACACCGGATAGCTGCCACACACTGTGCTCTCAGTGGAGAAACCCGGGACCAATGGACCGCCAACCGAGTATGATAAGCATAATCTCTCTAAACGTGAACCATATGGAATATAGTACTTGGCCTCCCTTGACGAGAAGGGTCTAACTGAACCAAAATCGGTCAACCACCAAGCAACACTGTCATGACATGCTCACTAAAAATTAAAATAATCCACTAAGTCTATGGAAATTTATCGAGCGGAAACCAAAATTGGGACGGACTGACATACAATTATAACCCTCCGAACTTTTAATTGGAGGACAAAAAGTTTCACGAACACGAGTACAGTACATGACTAACATGCGTCACATAGAGCTAATACAACGCTATGAATCAGAAAATTAATAAGAATATAACGAAATACGTACAGTTACAAAGACCTGGTCAGACACTGAGGGCGGGCTGGTCAAACTTTTGTCTGCGGATGAGTGAAGTATGGAGGAAATCATAGAGCTGAATGACGCAACTCTAATTCGTCCATTGTTTACAATAGACTACTGGGTACTATAGCTAGTGGGTTAACTAATGTGCACCATATATTTAGAGCTTTGCGGTTGTATACATGACATCTTGATGAATGAATCTATGTTTGATGTTATTTAAAAGTATTATACTCTGTGTACATAGTAAATACTGTGTACGTGATGGAGATCATGGTATACACTGTGTACTTTTAATCAGTAAACCCACGTCTGCATTGATTAGGACGGAGACTACAATTGCTCACTAGTGTACCGAATATATCATGTTCCCGAAGAGGATGGTTTTTGTTCATTCACAATTTCTGTAGGTTTGCTGATGAAAAACTGTGTATAACGTTACACTGTTCAGACCCTCTCACACCACACATGTCTTATCTCACACATTTTGCCAACATCGGACTGTAGCTACTAACACACTTTCCTTACAACAAGCTTTACCAACAATAAATTTTTCCACAAAATGTATCTGGTTGTACAGTATAGTGAGATTATAATTTTTTTATTAAGGAATGTCTGGGGATCTAGATTAGTGTTATACGAAGGACTAAAATACAATAAAATTTTCACTAGATGAGACACACAATTCTACCACCCGATATCAAAAGCTTCATTTTATTAATAAATTCTAGGGACTCTTTTTCTTTCACTTTTCTTGCGGACGATCTAATTGACAGTAATTCCTATTTTTCCATCGTCGACAAATGATGACTCTAATCTAACTTAACCAATAGCATTAGGGTTCATTAAAAGTGAAGCCTAATGGGATTGGGTGGCGACTTAGAATTGGTGAAGTTGGGACCCCATAGGACTAGTGGTATATTGGTTCTGGGGGCCCAGTAAAACTACTATACAGTACACTATATTTCTTCTGGGGCCCATAAGGCAAGTCAACCTAGCGGACAACTGTTAAACTAAACCAAGGGTAATGAAACATTGGAGGTTACAGAGGCCTATTTTTTTATTTATTCTCTGAGGAACACGGGAGTTCAGAACATTTTGTGCTTCCATGGAATTATTTGTACAGTCAATAAAGCACACATTGTTTTCTCCTGTCAACAAAGAGCACTACAAGTGTACTAAGTAAATGGCTGGGTGTCAAGGGGTGTAGTAGATCCTCCACGAAAAATAACATATATCACGGCGAGTTTGTTTATGTTTTAGTGCGCTAGGCTTCTATTTTAAAGTTTTGTTCGTGATTTGTAAACGGACATAATGTACCCTAACCTCTAGTGGTTATAATGTGAATATTAAACTAATATACCGTGACTTTGGTTAAGATTGGTTAAGTTAGGTTAGGTTAGCTTAGGTTTAGTTGGTTGATTTAGACTAGGAGAGATTAGATTAAGTTAGTTTACAAATTATAAACAATTTAGATCAAAGTTAGGTTTGGTTAGAATAGGATAAACAAAAATTTCCCCGGAGGAACTATTACATTCCGTGACACCGGGTTCCTGCTGTAATAAAATGGCAAAAAATGGCAGTATAAAAATCCTTATTACACAAGAAGCGGTAATAGTGTCGAGATTTTTATTATTTATAAGATATCGTGTGTAAAAAGATAACGATTCAGTCCACCTTTTTATTTTATTTTGTTTTAACTGCTGTCAGATTTCTGTTTCATCTATACTACACCTATTCTAGCATGGGTTGGCCGTGTGTGTGTGTGTGTAAAACCTGAATAAACCCCAGATTGTAACTTATCAAAAACGAATCTTTATTATCCATTATCCACATTCTAAAAAAAAAAAGCTTACGTTAACAATATAACCCTTTATCTATCAATCCCTTTACTGTAACTTAATTATGCCCGACAGAAATAAAAAAAAATTAAATAAGCTTGGAGTAACAATAGGCTTCGCAGACATTTCTAAGTGCTTGTTCAACAATAATTAGTGTTGCGCTTTTTAATCACTAATAATAATAGTAATCATAATGAAATATAAGTTTTCAAGTTTTCTTCAGGGATTATTTGGTGACTTAAGAGATTATTTAAGTCTTGAGACTTCAATGTAAATACTTAACTATAATTTTAAACAAAACTATATTCACCAAGTTTCCAAACATCAAGAAACTTAATTACTGAGAACCAAGGCAGTGTTAACAATATTCTAAAACTCGGAAATGATGAAACAGAGATCCGCCAGCTGTTAAAAGTGGACGCCATATACAAAAATACTAAAAATGCAGAAGACCTCACAACATTCAATGCGAAATTTCCCCATCTCATCAATTCAAATCTCTGAAACAAACTAACAAAAAAAAAAGTCCAAACGCAGTAACGATTATATAGGTAATTTGTTGATAAGTTCGGTTTTATTTATTCTCCAAATCAAGCAAGACCAGTACAGGCTGTTCAACAAGGCCTGGCGTTATACTCAATCACCCGCGCTGACGTAAATGCAACACCCAGACGTCATTTCGGCACTCTTCCCCCGCAACGCCAAATGCATCTTTCCTCACCCTTGAAACTACCGGTGTTGGCCAATGGTAAGTTAATATATATACAGTACATTATAAATATGACAATAGTATCAACATTACCCAGTACATAATATTGTTTAAGAGTCTCTAGTCAGTGACCAAGGAAGTCACATCTGAAGCTTGTAGATTGAACTAATACTTGGGGTAGATTGAGTTAAAGTTTGTAGTAACAATTAGATAAGAGACTTGCAGTAGATTAGGCCAAAACTGTAGAAAGAGCGACTACTTGTAGATAAGAAGAAAGCTTGTAGTAGATGAGGCTGAATCTTGTTGTAGATCAAGATGAAGTTTGAAGCGGATCAAGATGATACGTGTAGATTAGACTAGATTGAAAGGTTCAGTAGTAGGTAAGCTGGACAAAGATTGAAGTAGATCATATGATACTTGTAGATCAGGATAATACTTGTAGCGATTCAAGCCAAGACTTTTAGAAGATTAAGTTAACACTTGTAGTAAACCAAAGCTGAAATTTGTAGTAGATAAAAAAAGGCTTGTCCATTAGGTTGAAACTTGTAGAATAGATTGAAACTTACATTACATTAGGTTGAAATTTAAATTTGATTATTTTGAAAACTTGTAGTAGATAAGGTCGAAACTTAATTGTACAGTAGACGCACTAAAACTTGCAGTAGATTTAAATATGGCTCGTAAGTTTGGTTGAAACTTGCAGTACTGTACATAAATTTTAGGGTTCAATCAAAGACCTGAAGGAGATCAGGTTGAAGAGCAAGTAGCAGATTTGGCTAAGATGTATCGATGGAGTTCAAGCTTGTAACAAAATAGGTCTGAAAGTAGTAGTAGTAGTAGTAAAAAAGTAGTAGTAGTAGTATTGTAGTAATATCAAGTCGCTGTATTCGGATCACTGCTATAAATAGGTCATGCAAGAAATAAAAAAATATGTTCTTGACGGGCAGTGCTCTCACACCTTCACGTAATATAACAACACTTTTCCATGCCTGGTGACAGTAATAATTACTCTGCGTGTGGTAGTGACGCGATTCAACCAGTGATGTGTTTAATTTAAGTGTGGAGAGAAAATATCCACAGCTTTATGTGAAGTGATGATTTCTAAGCGCGATGGTCAATTGTACGGTAAATTCTCGTTCCGTTACACCGCCGTAGTGATTGAAGCTGTTGTTATAATGTATTTATGTGTTTCAAAGGCAGAGGGATTGAAGCAGAATACACAAAAATGTTAGCTCGACTAAACCTGTACTGCAGAGCTCAAGGTTCTGCTCAAATTGAGTTCTCAACCTTCGCTAAAGTGACAATAGTCAATGTATTTTCATTCCAAATTTTCTCCGCATACTTAAGATGGTAAGAACACTATAATTTATATTATCGACTTTTTCGACACTAGGTTAAGCTTAAACCTGTACTGTATCAGTCAATATTAAATGTACAGTCCGCGCTTCTTAAAAGACTTTCCCCATTTATAAATTATTGTCTATTGTAGAATACACCAGTCGTTGAAACACGCTAATACATTATAACATCTTTTCACTGTCGAACATTTAGAGTCCATTTACTGCCGGTCTCTGGTTCATGGCATCTTGCTGTCTCGTCTGTATTAACATGTTATAAAATACACTGAGCCAGGGGAACAGGCTGAATGATGCTGCCGATAACAACTTGGTGAGGTAAAGCGGTCGATATATCCTGGTAACAACTTATGTACAGTCACGAAAAAAGTCCTGTCGGTCCTCCGCCCATCCATGAACCCTGAGGCTCATGAACCTGTGAATCCGAGACACCACACAGCGTTGAACCCATAGATGGTGCACTGTGTGATGTCTCGGATTAAGAGGTTCATGAGTTTCAAGGTTCATGGATGGGACGGGGACTGACATGACTTTTTCCGTGATGCACAGTAGCTAAAACAACTATCTGTGCATACTTTGTGTGTTAACAATATGAGAACATGGACGATAAATTTTGGTATATGAGGCCTGTCACTAGTCACATCCCACGAAAAATCTCGGAGCATATCGACCCCCCACCTGCACAGATAGTTGGTACATACTTTGAGTGTACTAACTGGATTGCTGATGAGGACATAATTATAGAATCCCCTATCGTGAGTGTTTGGTTAGAATAGGTTAGCTTAGCATCGTAGCTTATTTGGGATAGATTAGGGTAGAGTGAGTCAACTATATTAGGTTAGGTTAGGTTAGGTTAAGATATATGGGCTAGGTTAGGTTAAAACTTCTGGCTTTGATTGTATTGGTTAGGTTAAAATATATGGACAACTTTAGATTATATGGGTTAAGTGAGAATAGGTTAGGTTAGGTTACATGGGTTAAGTTAGGTTATATGAAAAAGGTTAGGTTAATTTATGTTAAGTAAGGTTAGGTTATATTAGGTGAGGTTAAATTACATGCCCTAATACAGTACAGCAGTTATGTTACGCAATAAGAGTTAGGTTGTCACATAGGTTAGGAAGCCCAAAATACGGACATTCATTAGAGAAATACAAAAATCCACGTAGAGGGGGATTCTACAATGGCTCCAGTTTGACAATCATCTATGAAACAATACAGTGTTTTACCCTGTTCTTTAAGTTACATGGTCATCAACTTTCTACATAGGTTGGTTAGGATCCTACAATGAATAATTAATTTCCAGAAGTAAAAACACAGGAAAATCATATTGAATACCGTAGTAAAAGTTACCATTAACCAAAATAGATTAGAATTAATTTATATTAAATTTTGATAAAAAAGATGAAATTATGCCAAGTTGGGCAGAAATGGAAACTCGATGGAAGCAAGTGCCTTAACGTTCATGCTGCATAAAATATGTACGAACTGTTAACATAATAACAAAGCTAGCAATATTCTTGCCGTCAAGCAAAATGGTCATTAGGCTGTTTTTTAAATCCACGTACAGTACGCACAACACAAGCGAGGTACAATAAAGAACAAGTCCAACCAAAATACAAACACTGAATAATATACTGCATTAATATGATGATTTCAAGGTAATTATAGAAAATAGGCGATATTATGAGGAAAACTGACGGGAAGGTGACGGAATCCAACAGATTTCAAAGGTGTAGGAGATTCCTTTTGCAAGTATAACTCTTCATATATAACAAACCAATATTATTACACTATTGGTGATTAATATTAGTGGTACGCATCTTCACTGGCATCCACTATAGCACAGGATTACAGAAATTTGATTCGACATATGAATGCTGGAGGCTCGTGTACTGTGACAATAACATGATTATACAGGGGTACAGTATCTCCCAAACTTTACATCATCAACTCTCGCCTCCTTTGACATAGTTATCTCTTTCTATACTTTATCAGCACACTTGAGACCCTCTCCCTCTGGCACTGTATGATTAAATTTCATCCTCTTTTGTACCATTACTCAACCAATTCACATTCAGATACTGTACTTGGAATTGGAACACCTACTGCCTTCACCGTGTTTCCATTGTTGATATTTTACGTTTTTATCTCCCCTACACTAATTCTAATCACTGTACTTTCGTTCACAAAACTATTTTATCCTACTACACTACTGTTTCATTTTCACTCATTAATATACGTAATTTTCCTTCTAAGCCACCAACCACACGATACACAGAAGCCGATTCAAATTATATTAGCAACGTAGGTCATTCATGTTCACCAAAATCGCTTTTTCTCTCAAATACCCTTGCCTACACATCCTTTACCGTCCAAGCCATGACAATAATACCTTAACAAAGACACACACAGCATCCTTGCCACAATACTACTAGCATTTGTTTTTGTTGCTGTTATTTGGCCAGAATTTTTATTTTACTTATTTAATGAGTGTTCGACTAAATCCTAAAATAAAGAAATAGATTCAGTAAACTTACTCATTGTGAAATAGATACAATCACAATATGTAAAATACGTAGAGTTATACTTACAAACATCCGTGTTATGTCAGTTCTAAGTTGGGAGAAAATGCCATCAAACATTTCTTCGCTGGACTTGCACTTTTAAACAACATTTAATACACAACGGTATATAAGGCTACGGGTTCACTTATAATAATACACAAAGGAAGATAACAAACGTATGACGGGATATAACTTAGTTTTTCTTAATACTGTCCACTAATGCACCTTCTCATGTGACGTTCATAATGATTGTCAGATGAAAGCACATGACTTTAACTTAACTTTACGATCCCAGGGTACGTTTGCTTGGGTTAGTTTACATTTAGTTGGCTCCTATCTCCTGAATTTTTGTTTTCCGTGGTACTGTTCTTAAAAATTAGACCATTTAGCGGGATGTCACGGTCAGTCACTTTTGTTTACCTGGTAGCATTAGGTGGTGTAGGCTAGAGCCTGCGAAGTTAAACATTTTCTACCACTTCATTGTTTTAGCCTTATCGTTTCGTGTTTAAGTACAGTACTTGAAAATAATACTCATTGAATAACAATCATTTATAATGCTGATAATTAATACAATACCAATATTTACTAAGTTAATATTATCTCCTGAACCACATGATGAATGAATCTCTTCGCAGTATTGGTCTCATGCATTTGTTGTTCTATATGAATATGAATAATGTGAAGAAGTAAAACAAAATTATAATACTGACACGACAGAATCTAGTATGTTTTCACCGAGACCTACAGGGTCAAAATGTTTCTATACCACTGAAACACTTTCGCTGTACAGGGGCACGGGTATTATGATTTAGAAATGACAATCGTAGTACCAATATAAATAATAATAATATATTACCAACATATCACCAACATACAGTCCATGGCATGACCGTAGCTTCCCCATGAAACACATTTCCACATACAATATTCTGCTGTACGAAGATTTTCAGTGCAAAGCAGTAACACACACACTAGCATTATTTACAGCTTTGTACACACGTGCACATAGACATGACCGCACAGCGGCTGCTTAATGTTATTTATATATATATAATTATATATATAAACAGGAGTGACAAAGGCAGCAAAAATAGTGTATAATATGTACGTGGAGTGAATTGCCTTTATAAACAGACATCAGACAAGTCGGAGTCACCACGCAGAAGGCTGGAAATGGTCGCTGTCCAGTCTACATTGAACTAAAAAATGCAAATTATATTCTTACACTTTTCTCACTGTTAGAGATATCCGAACGCTTTTAACTGGCTCACGTAAGTCAAAGGACATTCTGTCATCTTATGAGACAACTGAAATTAAGTTTGAGAATCGAGGCTAAAGCGTTAGTAATTTATTTAATAGGTTAGGTTAATTATATTAAGACTGTTTAGGGTAAGTTAGGAATCTGTTCGGTTTATAAATAATCGTTGGTACGTTAGGGAAAGACATGCAAGGTTTAATCTTTCTGAATAAATGCTCAAGTCAATTAGCAGGCAATTAGATTATGAAAAGAACACTAAAGATACAAGAAAATGAAGAGTTATTTCAGCGTTTCATTTGGTTAATAAATCAGACATGATATGTAGGTATTATGAGGTATTATTACGCTTCAACTAAGGTTTTTAAACTTGTTATTATGTTAATATTACGCAACAATTAGCAAATACATGCGTCTTTAGTTATATTAGTGGATACAGTAAATAAATTAGTGCAGTACTGTATATGATCTTACATTGTGGACTTGACGGCAGCAGTTTCCGTCCTTTGTCTAACATTCTCTTATGATATCAAAACACTCTTGATATCTCCCATACTATTATCACTAACAACGTGAGAACTGATATCGAGAATAAAGTGCATCAATAAAAGTATGGAATTATACATTATAGCGAATAAAGATATTTGATGTAAAAGGAACCATATAGTCAATTTTGTTAACGATTATTTACAGTACAGTACAGGTGTACTGTACTTATAAAATACTTTATTTTTACATTGCAGTAGAATTTAACGTGTACAATGAAGCCTTCTATGAATGTAATGTTTTCTTCATAGTAAGTTTCGTTGTTTATATTAATAAAAAATGAAAGGCGTAAGTTTTACGATATCCAACACGAAAAAAAGGCAAATGCTATGCAACATGACCGTGCATAGGTGAACGAATTAATAATAATACAATAGTGCAGAGAACATATGTGTGCAATGTTATTTAACAGTACAAGTCAATATTTCAATATTTTAATTATTAGCACCGGCTATTACGCTGTAAAGGTGAGCAAACAGTTTACTGATGATGTGCCATGGAGTTGCTGTATATATATATATATATATATATATATATATATATATATATATATATATATATATATATATATATATATATATATATATATATATATATAATTTGCAAAATTAGAACACTCAGTAAATTCAAAAGGCTTTGTTATGTAATGTTATAAATCATATTTTGTTGAGAATACTGTACTATAAGCAGATGGCATGAGGGGAGTCACATCACGACGCAACACAAGGTAATCCTGCTGATATTCTAACAAAATATAACCCAAAATGTAATCGCCTACAATGATCAGAATATACTGTGTATTTACAGTTAATATCCCTATTTTTTCTTCACAACTGTTACACCGAGGCTAGGAAATGAAAAGAATTATTGATACAGTAAACCTCCTCTTCAACTTAGTATTTAGGAGAAGAAACCAGATGCGCACAGAGGCTTACATGGCATCATTTGGAGCGCTAACACACCCACCGTAACAGGAGGCGTCATCATGTTCTGTACAATATGTGACATTTATGACATGGCAAAAGGGTGTTACACTTTTTATGGCACTATTTCCAGCTTGACACAATATAGTAACGCCAAACGAAAACATGAGATGTGTTTCCAAGCAACCCGTCCCACCCATATACATACGTATATACCTGTATATATATATTTTTTGGCTACGGCCGATACCAAAAGTTTTATTCCGCTTAAAAAAATACGAAGTCCTTATCTTTGAGTTATTTTACAATAGCCTTGGAGCGGACACTTTTAGAAATAGAGTAAAATAGTGGAATAACATATTTTACATATAAACCTAAACGATAAAAATGTGGACTTTCAAAAATAACCAAACAACTAAAGTGTATGAAACAAAATCCCGACCGACCGATCATATCTTTAAGTCGGGTACAGCACTTATGAAATCAATATTATTACTGTACAAATATTTCATTAATTTGTTTCTTTTCTTTTCCTCATATTCCCCACAGGTCCAATAATAATAATAATAATAATAATAATAATAATAATAATAATAATAATAATAATAATAATAATAATAATAATAGGGGTAAATTACAAAAAATTACTGCAGCATTACCTCAAATAATAAAATATACATATCGATAAGCACTGGAATAACGGAGGTATTTCCTCCTTTGATAACCAACAATATTATAACAGCACTTATATACTAATATCTTGATAACAAAAAAAAATATTTCCAAGTTTTCAAGTTCACGATATGCCTTTATAACTCGTGCCAATGTTGGAGATGATATAATGCAGCCTATTAGTATAGTGGCCAGGGGGAACATGAGGATTGTGTTTATAATAATAATAATATTAATGTTAATAATAATACTAATAATAATAATAATAAAATTAATAAAAATAATAAAACAAATAAATAATTTATGGATTAAATTACTGGTGATAAATCAACATGGCATAATGGAATAACATTATAACTTTAAGGCGAATATGTACACCGGACATTAACTGGCTCCTCCAAGTACCGTACGTTAATCTTTCCCCGTAACTGGAGATTATAAATAGCTAAACAGGTCCAACATTCTAGTAAAAATACAAGAAATTACATAGACGTCATAAATTAATCCCTGGGAAAATAATTAATTACATAGACGTCATAAATTAATCCATGGGAAAATAATTAATTACATACACGTCATAAATTAAATTCCTGGGAAAATAATAATTACATAGACGTCATAAATTAATCCCTGGGAAAATAATTAATTGTATTCTAACCAAAGTAATCTAAGCCCATGTAGTTAACACTTACCCAAAGATTACATTTCGTTTTGGTCATCAGCTGTCGTCTTGGCTTCGTTATTATCAGGCTAGGCTTTCTTACCGTCAGTCTAGGCTTTGTTACCGTCAGTCTAGGCTTTGTTACCGTCAGTCTAGGCTTTGTTACCGTCAGTCTAGGCTTTGTTACCGTCAGTCTAGGCTTCGTTACTGTCAGCTTTACGGTACGACGCAGAAATAACAATACATAATGCATCGGAATTTCACCGAGGCTCTCCCATAACCTGATGTGTTTTCTTATCCCCAGGTGGAGGAAAGACAATAACGTACGACAAACTACCCCCTAATATATCACCTTTAAATTTATATTATTATTTTTTTATATATATAATTGGATGTTACTATAGATGCAGGTCTGGTTATCAATTTATTTTCGCTAGAGCCAGGTATACCGTGGCCTGTGTGAGCTGTACAATAAAGAATTATACGCACGAGGCTGAATTGGTCACAGTACGCATGCGTAGTGAACAGCAACTTGTGACAAAACGTACCTAACAGTACCTAGTGACAGCGCTAGGATCCCGCTTCCTCTATCAAGGAATAAACAATTGAAATTGAATTGAACGTACCTAATTTAAGTTCATTCTTAGTTTATGCTAAAATATTTAATTTCAGCATATATTTTGTCACGCAAGGCTCTTTAGCTTAAAGAAATTGAGGGCCGGACTGTAAATGTAGTAACAGCCTTATTAATTACCATTTAATTACGAGGAGTATATTAATTCTGCGAATAATAAAGCTGTTTAGGAATTAAGTAGATATTATTTATTATTAATGTATGTAATTAATGTTTATTGGCAGACGGGATTCACACTGTCACGCTCTGAACAAACTATTAAGACTTGCTCCTTAATGTATCACTAAAAATGGTCGCCAGATATTTAAGCGTATACGATCAAGTGTGAGGAAAAAACAAGCAACTTGGTTAACTGTACAGCAGCAGTAACACTACAAAAAAAAATCTTTTTGACCAGATCAGATAGTTGCCTCTGATATCAAAACACACGACCAAAAGCACTGATTTGGCCTCAGCTGTTTTACATTTGTAGCTGAGCGTTGATGACTGTGTGGTTGAAATGTCAGTTCACTATTTTGCTCGAACTGTCAGCTCTCGGTCATGTCAGTGTTGACAATTGTGGCCTGACAGGGAGTCGACAGCTCAGACTTTTTCACCTAAAATTGTGCACTATAAATAATGCTTCCTGTCAAGGTTAATTTTTTTTAAGTTTACGATGATCAATTAATATTATAATTGTTCATCTGTGTCTATGCAAAGTGCATATAAAAATATGATCTAAAAATCAGATAAAACATCTCCAACAGAGAACCTGCACGGCAGATTCTGGGAACAGTAAAAATTACATGGAAATATGCAAATAACATCAGCAATGTTGATCCTGCATAATATTGTTGATGTGGTCAGGTCTTGTCGTGGCCAAGGAGAGAGATGGGACTCGCCTCACACACACTCAACTCCTCTTTAACACCAAATTCATTCAGTGTCATCAACTGTCAGATACAAACGTACCCATCCACTAGTGTCTCACAGGACTAACACTACCATTTTTCTACTGGCTTACAGGCGCATTTTAATACGTTTCAAAATCACGGTTCACTGAGCAGAAAAATTGCTGTGATCGAAATTAACCCGATCACCCTTCAAGTATTTATTAAAAGACCACCAACTGGTTATTCTCTGTCGATACGTGACTGTATCCTAGTACTGTATGATGTGAATTTATTTGACCAGTAACGAAGTCAAACGTCGGTCAGTCCTTAGGTCTTTAAATGTTATCCCTTGAAGACACAAAGACTCAGTACATGGTGGTCAACAGTGGGGCAGTTAAAGCACTGATTTAAAAACAAGAGTGTTAACCGTGGCGGACAACACTCCAAGAAAGTACAGTACTCGACTCATTGCGTAGCCTACCTCACGTTGCTCAGGGTCACAACGAATCGACTTCAACCTGCTGTACCAAATTCCCAGACACTGTCCATGAGTATTGGTGGTGTAAGAGGCGTCCTGCTCGTACAACTCCTCGGCCACGCTGACAACGACTTCAAGTAATAAAAAGGAAGAATCGCGGAGGTAGAAGCATGCTCATATACTTGACAATTTTTGTTGTTATTTTGCGTCACCAGTCATGCATTGTGGTCGTCTTGAGCCACCCACTGTCGACAGCAGCAGCGCGATTTTCATGCCTACATTCCTCATCATTTTAATATTTTACGATAGATCAGTTTGAAAAATCATTGTACATAAAAATGACTAAACATCAGATGCATTACATGACGGAGGACGCCCAAGTCTTGTTTCTATACTACTGATAAACGCCTACATCTCAAAATTTTTATTAAATTGGGATTTACTTTATAAATTAATCCATTGTTGTAAACTGGACTACTGTACGTTAATTGAGTGTTCAGGATTTTAAATTAATTTGTCAAGCGTTTGTCTTCTAATTTGGTTTTATTTGACCATGTTTACGACGATTTTTTTTACTTATAAAATAATTCCGCTTGACGTTCATGGTCTGATTTTTTTTGGGGGGGTGGAGGGGGGGATGAAACATTAAAAAAAATTTTTTATTCATATTAGTGGACTCGTCCCCGTCATGTACTGCTCACCACAACCTGCAGCTGCTCACCTAACTACTTAGTTACGTCACTTCCCTTTTTTGCCATAATACAAAAATGATCAAAACTCGTATCAAAAGACATTCCTTAGCCTAAATAGCTTCTTTTATCCACTTTGTTCCTTCCTAAGCCAAATTAGGTTTCCGTAAAACTCACAATATATCAAATCACATATAAAAAGCTTCAAGTTATCTTAGCATTATATATATATATATATGTGTGTGTGTAAGTTTCAACCTTGCTGAGAGCTTTCTAATGGTACACGTTATTTGCCATTCACAGTCCTGGGACTCCGAGTGTTGATATAATGTGTACACATCACGACCTGGCTGCACATAATGAGTACCTACTTTAGATGCCCACAATAACGTTCTCTTGTTTTCAAAGAACACAGAAAGCTTCTCCTTATCTTTCTCTGTCCACAGAAACAGTCTCTTGTCTTCACTGTGGCCGTGTGGAACAGGACTGGATAAGGGCGTCGCTCTCTGAGGGACTCTTAACGAAGCCTTCCAAGCTGATATCCTTTTCGGTGACGCCGAGCTGTGTTTCGCCACCATCTTGCTCCTGCTGCTGCGACCCACCGCTGCCATCTGTAGCCACAGCACCCTCTACTGTGTGTACCTGTCGGGAACAACTCTTTCAGTACCCAAATACAATTCGTGGTTAGGATGTCAAATGGTGTGGATGGTAGGATGAGGTATTATAATGAACAGGAAGCGGAATTAAGGTAAACAGGTAGATGGGTTATTTCTATGGAGATCCAGGATGTCAAATGGGATGATTAGTGAGTAGAGGTTATATAAGGGACAGGGAGCAGAGATAAGATAGACATGATGGTAAAATGGACCATCCTGGAATTAAGATAAAGGTTTGTAGTTGTGACAGAGGAAACGAAGAGTGGACAATAGACACACCTTATACTAAAAAGTCGTGTAGACAACTGGAAATTAAGACGTTAAGAGCATTAAGAATTAGAAGAGGGAGAGAAACAAATAGAGATGATAAGGCTTTCAGGTGAAGCCGAGTCTTCGACAGAAAGAAACTTTTAGCTGAAAAATAGTTGGAACATCAGCGGACAGTCCAAGAATTCTGAAAAGAGATGATGGATGAAGCGTCGACGAGGAGGTGAGAGACTGACACCTGGAAGAATGGTACAGAAGACTAAAAGAGAATAAAGAAGTGCTCAGGACACGTTCAGTGATCCTGTAAAACAGAGAAAACACGATGGACTCACACACAAAGTTTTGAGGTCGTCCTGTACGCCAAAGCGTCTATTGAAAACACAAAATACTTACAGTGTAACATGATGAACAAAAAATGTTTTCCACTACAAATTTAGAGGCAAAAATTGAATTTGGCTTTGAAAAATTCTATTCCTGGAAAACTTAACTTACTGAAATGACTATAAAGTGTTAAGCATAAAAGAAAATGGAGGGCATGAGAAGAGTAACCTAACACAATGATAAGTTTCAGAGTGGAAGATGTTGGTGACGGCAGTTTGCTCCTCTGAGTTGTGGGGGAGGGGAGCGAATGGCTTGTTTTACCGTATATATCACTGAGCATTGATCTCCTGAGGGGCTGGAGGAGGAGGAGGAGGGATACTGTGAGGCAGGGGGAGAAGGTAAGTAGTTCAGGTTATTTAAAAACTTGACAGAAAGCCTAACATATAAGTATTCCAGTGAACGTTGTTTCGTGCTATAAATTACTACATAATCAGGCTACAGAGACTAGATGAGAAACATACAAAGACTCTGTAGAACACTCACTACTGCTAACCAGACACTGTAGAAAGGTGACAACAGGAGGGGAGAGAGGAGCTATTACCTACCATACGATCCTACACCTACAGTTTTTATCTTTTTAAAAATTCTGTAGCTTTTAATATACTGTACAGGTCTAGAGACGATGAAAGAGGCGGAAATAGCGTCTACCGAAAAGATCTGGACATGGGTGCAACAGGAGACCCAACAACAATTTGTCATGCGTGCAAAAGACAAAAATATTATATACAACAGCCTAATGAAAAACAATAGACGTGGATACAAAATTTACCCGTCCAATTTGGGCACATGAACACGGTGGTAGAGAATACACTAACCTACTACGTTGGTAAGGGCCCAGGACCCCCCAGACCAACAGAGCTGTTCATCTGTGTCGTGAGAGAAAGATGGAGCGGTCATCACACCGTGTGATCCCTTAACGACACACGTCACAGTATATACACACCAGGTGCAATTTACTGATACACTTGAAACACAAAATAGAAATATATATATTAATCATATAATTTATTTGAATCCTGACGTAGACGTGTACTTATAGGTTACTGTCAAGATGGCTCTTACAGTATTCCTAACCGCTCTACCGGGCCACAAACTAACCTAATCTAACCAATAATGTTGGGGCCCAGATCTAAGAGGCCTCAGTCTTTATAGGCGCCAATCCAAGCGGTTATCAATCCAGTTGGTTATAGATTACGAGAGGTTGGGGCCCAGTAAGACGGGGTGCTAATGAGGCTCCCGGCCTATTTGACCAGCAGCCAAATGATTAGTGAACTAGGTTGGCCAAAGCCATATACAGCACAATGGAAACTTAACATACAGTCACTGGCAGAAGAGCAAATTGGTACAGGAGAACTTGTTGAACTAATGAAGTTAGACTCAGGAGAACCTTTTTCGGACTGGAGTGAATTTAATCCGGTTTATGTTACCGCCTCGGGTCCGGCTTTCAATCTATTTGTACCAGAAAGTCGAGTATGTCACCAGTTATATTCAAACTAAGGAGGAACTAACCTAACCAAAGCTATCCCCAACTTAACACTAACCTAACCTAAACTAACAGCGATCGTCGAATAGGCTAAGTTAATTCCTCACGTCACATTCTGCGGTTCACTGCGCATGCGTCCCTATAAACAAAAGATCTTGCGCACGAAGCCTGATCATTTTGTCAACAGATTTTGACATACTCGGCTCTCTTAATAAAAATAAACTGACAGCCGGGCCGTGATCATTCGTAAAGCTCCTAAATTTGATGAAGAAAAAAGGATACTCTTGTCGCATTTTGGATTTAAGTAAACAGAGAGCGTAGCTATAAACTGCTTAGTGATCTAACAGTAGACGTGGGATGTAAAGACCAGAGCTGTGAGGGGGACGGTAGTGTTGAGTTAGGAGGGTACGTATTATAATTAGTTATAGGGATGAATAGGTAATTGTGGGAGTTATTGTACGTATATTATAAGGTTAGGTACATGATTAGTTGTGGGTATGGGAGTTAGGTAAATAATTAGTTGTGGGGAGCAAACCTAATTAATAGTAGACATGGATGGTGGGTAGACAATAATTAGTTATGGGTGAGGGATATGTAATGCAGTTGTGGGATGCGTAAATAATTAATTACTAGCGCAAGGAAGAGTAGATAATTAATTGGTCTAAATAATTATATATGGAAAAGGGATGCCTAGATTAGTTGTGAGTACATTATAATCAGACGTAGGGGCGTATATAATTAGTTATGATAGGGTGTCTATATAATTAACTGGGATATGTAGTTAATGAATTATTGACTCAAAGGGGGGTTATATAATCAACTGTGGGATGCGTAGATATATAACTGGTAGCGTAGGAGTGCGTGGATAATTATTGTGGGGATGCGAACATATTAAATTATCAGTGTAAAGATGCGTAGACAATTACAAACTGGAAGCACAACAAATTAACTGCCAGTACACGGGTGGATATACAATTAGCTGTGAGGAGGTGCGTAGATTAGTTGTGAGTGCGTATACAAGTAATCTGTGTGCGTTGAGTATGCGTATATAATTAGTTGTAGGCATAGGGGAATATATATTTACTCAGCTATGGGCGTAGAAGTGCTAGAATGACTAATTTGGGGCGTTAATTAGCTATGGGTGTGGAATTATACATTAGATAAATCGCTGCGGGCGTGAGATGATGAGGGGAGGATGCCAGAGGTGCGATGTGAGTCGTGGGAGTGCGGGTCGGCCAAGTGTGTACAGTAAAGGCGATGGGTTTTGTTTTCTTGTACATTTTACACACACACACATACATACATACACACACGACACCAACACACACAGAGGGTGATGGGGGGGGGGGGAAGGCAATCACATAGACTAAGTTCTAGACGAGGCAGATGAGCTATTTCTATTTATCTTTATTTTCTTCAATTCTTGCTATATTTTGAAGGGAAAGTGAGTTATCTCTAATTATCTTTATATTTTCTTTAATTCTTGCTCTATTTTGAAGGGAAGTGAGCTATCTCTAATTATCTTTATATGTTCTTGATGTCTCTCTCACTCTCTCCTATACTTATCTAACGGTAATTTTTTTCACCAGTGCACAAAGAAATATGTCGAGCGTGTGTGGCGACATAGACTGAGGGATGCTGAGCTTCATTGCAGAATTCCCCGCCAGTGTAGGTTAGGTTAGGTTAGGTTAGGTTGTATAGGTTAGGTTAGGTTAGGTTTGGTTGGGAAGGTCAGTTTAGGTTTGATTGGGTACGTAAGTTAGGTTAGTTTAGGCTTGGTTGGTTGGGTTAAGGTAGTTTAGGTTTGGTTGGTTGGGTTAAGGTAGTTTAGGTTTGGTTGGTTGGATAGGATAGGATAGATTAGCATAGGTTAGGTTTGGTTGGATGTTAAGTAGTTTAGATTATTTAAGTTAAAATATGGAAAGTGTATATAAAATGAGCACAACTTGTGTGGAGGATGGCGGGGGATTCAACAACTGCCCCATTTTCTGCCCGGGACACACCTGATGCCGGGACTAATAACAAGCACAAGTTTGTAGCGTGTGTGGTGCTAAACTGGTACCCTGTTGTCTACTACATGGACAACAGATGTCACCCTATACATAACAGCACATGCATTACCGTAACACCGAACAAGAGGCCAGTTTACACATGTACCATAAACATAAAATGACCAAAATAATGGATCTTGGTCTCAACTCGCACCTGTTGTACCAACGTACGGTATTTGGCAACTTCTTCTTTCAAAATATGGTTAGCCAATCAAATGCCGTAGTCCATCGAATGATACCTGTTGTCTATGCAGTAGTCAATGGGGTATCAGTTTAGTGTAGTGCTAGATACTCCAAGTAGTAGCAGTTTGCCTAATATAGTGAGTGCATAAGTTTGTAGCGTGTGTAGTGCCAGATGCTGCAAGTAGTAGTAGTAGTAGTACAGTAGTAGTAGTGGGGAGTTGCAGACATCACTCACTGTCGGCTTGTGCTGGCAGCCACCGCGCCCTCTATGGTGTGCACCTGAAGGACAGTGAGCCGTCAAAACAAACAGGGGTCCTGAGTGTAAACTCTCGCCAAGTGTATACACACAGTTAAAGAACAACTCCAGAGGGTAGATACATATCTAAGTGACTCCTACAGGTTTCAAGTTTGATATGAAAAAATGTACCATAAACTTTCATATCAAAAAAATATTGAAACACAAAAACATTTTGAAAAATTTAATTGAAAAATCTAAACTTCCACAAAAAGTTGGTAAAATTTAGCTGGGTGCGATGACGTCACTCGAGGGAAAGAGAGAAACTGTCACTTCACCATATAATTGAAAATACATCATACTGGATAAATTAAAACTCTATTCATAAAAGATAAATCATCACAAAACTACCTTACGTGAAAAGTCATTAAAAGAGTCAAGAAAAAATATTAAATAATTAACTAATATTTTCAAAAAGTATTACATTAGTTAGGCAGAAATAGACCTCTGGCAACCATCATATTAGTGTTTATGTGAGTGACTGGCGGCACTGTACCTCAATTACTATCTAACTTCCATAGACAGTCTTTAAACCTAAACTTGCTTAGATTTTTTAATGTTAGTATTTTTGTATTAGTGTGTTGGACTCCTATACAAATTTACTTGATATAAAGTTGACATGTAGATGTGTGACGTAATTAAATCTCTTCGAAGTCCGATTTTTATATAATTTCCTTGCATGACGTCCTGCCTGAGGCCTAGTTTGAGAAATGTGCTTATGTTTTTTCTTACCGAGTATACTATACTATAAACATGCCTTTTTAAACCTAACTTATGAGAGGAATAATACCTACAGTAACACCGAAGAAAGTAGGTCTGGAGTTGAACTTTTACCAACCGTCAAGACAAGAGGAAACCTGCATGTAAACTCTCGGTAAGTGTACACAACAAACGTCAACATATGAAGTGGATCTCTCCATGTATACTCCCCCCGAGTCAATACACACTATAAACTTATACAAATAATTGTACCAACATCAATGAAAAAAAAAATCCTTCAGATATTTCAATACATGGAACAGAATAAAATAAACTAAATTATGTTCTCCATCTAGCTGCGTCTGTTATCCTTGTTCTGCAGCACCTGAAGTTGAGAGGCATCATTATACTGTACATGTGTTAACACTCCATAATCTGATTTCTGGATTACAAAATTATAAAGTTACTTAGAATACTTACTAGTGTTAAAATATACGTGTTTCTCCATTACAAGATCTGGTATACATCAACTATACTAGCTCTAAAAAGTATCTTAATTTTATTTGATACAATGTGACAACGGACGAAGGATTTTGACAAACTTATCAAGACAACAGGAGTCAAAGTGTTCATTTTGAAATTCATCGGACCACCACAAAGGTACTTTTTGGAGGGAGTGTACAAAACGTTATATTCATACCTGAACTTACCTTTTTTGATAATAGCTATTAACTGTTATAATACCTGGAAATTTGAATATTTAACTGCCAACATAAAAGAAAAGCCTTAGTGGGTTACAGTGAGAAGTAACGTGAATCTTATAAGAAACAAAAAAATAAATGAAAAACGAATAAGTCATCAGTAGATTTAAATTGAAAAAAGTTTGAGTTAAAAGTTTTCAGATCTTGGTTTACAATTTATAAGTTCAAAAGAAACCATACTTAACTAATACATAAAAAAGATCTCCATAAACTCATTGAAACTAACCTGAAAAAAAATTATAGTTACACCATAAATCTAAAAGCGTAATATATACTATAAGTCCTCAATGAACTTAATAATACAGTACTTGAAATAATACCCAAACCTTAGTTACTGATGCTGAGTAATACACAATAGCATGGGTACTGCTTAACCCTACGTATAATAAATTTCTAAAACAAGTTACGCATAAACAGTAAATTTTTATCTGGAAAATGTCATCGAAAATAATAGAACTAATAAACTTGAGATTAAATGGAAAAAATATATATATTTCTTTAAGTATTAGTGGAAATTATCTGGTAAAAAATAGTGGACGATGCGGTATATCACCCTTGAGACGTTTATCAGCCGTGAGAGCGAACGACACAGTGATGAAATGTACTCCTGAAGGCCACACTTAACATTTCCTTCAATATTTTTATTTTTTCTTTCACTAGTCATCCCTCAAAGGCCAAGAAAGCAGATAGACTGATAATATGCATGTGGAGGGAGGTAAAAAACAGGGGTGGGCCACTCGTTATGTGGGTCACGGACAGAGCCTATGGGAACAGGAGGTGGTAGTGGTGTGGGTGGGAGGTGTTGGTGATAAATGGTGGAGGGAGAAAGAACATAGTGAAGTATATTAAGTGATAAGAGGTTAAATACAGAGCCTAAATTCTCACCTTACATTCAGTATACCTGTAATCAACCCACCTCACACCTGACGACTTTAACCATCACCATAACAAGTCAGAATGGCTTAGGTGTTAACATTATTGAGAACATTATCAATTATTATCTCTATACCTTGACCCCTCTAAACCTGTACCGTCACTGGACATCAATTAACACCTTTTATTGCCTCGTCATACCTGGTCACGATGGCTCAACACCTGTGGCAGTAACTAAGTAAGGCCACTAGCACTAACGATAACAAAAGGATTAGTAGTAGTAATCAATAGTACCTCAGGTGTTTATCCTCCTATTTATGTACGTTTAGTGTATATATACCTGACTGTCTATATATATATATACCTGACTGTCTATATATAAACCTGACTGTCTATATACAGTATATACCGAGTCATAATAAATTTGTAGGGTTATTTTACTGAACTGAACTGAGAATATTTAGTGTATATATACCTGACTGTCTATATATATATATACCTGACTGTCTATATATATACCTGACTGTCTATATATATACCGAGTCATAATAAATTTGTAGGGTTATTTTACTGAACTGAACTGAGAATATTTAGTGTATATATACCTGACTGTCTATATATATATACCTGACTGTCTATATATATACCTGACTGTCTATATATATACAGTATATACCGAGTCATAATAAATTTGTAGGGTTATTTTACTGAACTGAACTGAGAATATTTAGTGTATATATACCTGACTGTCTATATATATATACCTGACTGTCTATATATATACCTGACTGTCTATATACAGTATATACCGTGTCATAATAAATTTGTAGGGTTATTTTACT